>NW_005871798.1:85081-170788 GCF_000147115.1 Myotis lucifugus | reverse complement strand
CTCTTCTACTTTTTGAAATGGGATTTGTTGTTTTCTGTTTTCTACTTTGCCTAATAAGCTGCCTGATTTGGCATGGGTGCCTAATTAATGCCTGAATGGATAGAATAATCTAGTTGGGTAGACATGGCAGATTTTGGAAAAAATTGAATACTGATATCCTAAATCCTGTATGGTCCTTGGCTAAACCCTGGAGTTTACTGCTGTTACTGCAGATATCTCCATGGTGTTGGGCATTACAATAGCCCATAGGACATGATTGGAAGGGATCTGCTAGGTCGCTCAGCTTGGGACAGTTTGGACTTTTCAAAACCCCTCTTTCAACATGACAGTCAACACAATCTTTCTCTCCCCTGTGAGCCCACCCTAGGGAAATCCTTTGACTCCATCAGTGAAACTAGGTCCTCAGAGACTTCTGCAATAGTAACAACCAATGCTTCCTTAGCCTTTTCTATATGCCAGGCACTGTTTTAGGCACTGTACGTGGGTTACCTTATACCTGTTTTACAGATGAGGAAACTGAGGCAGCACATGTTAGGTAGTAGGCAGAGTAAGAGAAAAGATAGTGACTCTCTCCTCCACTCCCCCTCATTAGGAAGTGCCAAACCGTTATACAGCTCTAACCAGGCTGGTTTTATATGTGCGCTCTCTCCTTTCTCTCGGGTTAACCATCTGTGATTTCATGTGTTGACCTTATTATTGGGAAATGCTTCTTCCACTGACAGGTATTTGGATAAGCATAGTGCATTCTTTGGTTTGTCCCGTTGATCCCTAGTTTAGCTTACCTGTTGAAGATTTCCAGAATGATCTAGCAGTTAATTCCAATTTTGTTTCCCCCTCTTTTTTAGTGAGGTCCTAATTGGACTTTATAGTCTCATTTGTTCATTTTAGGGTATTTTCATGTAAGCTTATCTCAGCAAAATAGAATCAAAGCCTATTGCCCAATCCATTTCTGTAATGCCTCCTTGAAGTGTTTTGGTTTTGGGGAAATAGCACTGGAAGTTTGGGGATTGCATGATACTGAGGGGAGGGGCCACTGGCATGTGTTGGCTGTCATCAGCCACCCTGGAATGCTCACATTCATACCCATTTCAAATGCACGCCTTCCCAGACCACCCCTCTTTATTTCCAAGGTCTCAATTGGCACCAGGGCTTCTTTTTTTTTTTTTTTTTTAAAGTATTTTTATTGATTTAAGAAAGGAAGGGAGAGGGAAAGAGAAACATCAATGATGAGAGAGAAATCATTGAATGGCTGTCGTACTGGGGATTGAGCCCGCAACTCGGGCATGTGCCCTTGACTGGAATTGAACCTGGGACCCTTTGGTCAGCAGGCCGATGCTCTATCCACTGAGCAAAACCAGCTAGGGCTCATATTTGTTTTTAAAGATGTCACTGAATTCATTTTTTTTGTTAAATTTTCTTGAATACCTAATAGTTCTTGCTACTCCAAATTCTGTCTGTTTTGATAACTTCTATTCTGAAATGATGTGTTTGTTTACCTTTGAATAGGCTTATGAGGTTGGGAGATGGGGAGGCATCTATGGAGAGAGTGATGATAAATGATAAAACCGTGGTGCTCAAAAGTAAAGGAAAGAATTTTTTAAAAAGTCTTTGAGTTAAGTGGAATGTGGGATCTTGGATTGGATCCTGGAATAGAAAAGAAAATGGAAAAAAAGGCAAAATCAAAATAAAGTCTGTAGTAGTCTGTAGTTTAGTTTTTGTACCAAAGATAATTTCTTTGCTTTGACACTTATACCATGGTTATGTTAGCATTAGGGGAAGCTGGGTGAAGGGACATATGGGGACTCTTGTAAGATCTGGAACTTTTCTGTCCATCTAAAGTTATTCCAAAATAAGTTAAAAAAAAAAAAAAAAGCCAAGAAGAGCAAGAGCATTCAAGGGCCGTGACTTCACCAAGGAGGGAGTGGTGTACATAAATTTGGATTATATAAGGGTCCTCCAGGAGCTCTGCCTGTCTGTCTGCTTCCCTCCTTAAACTCAATGTTCCAGCCTTGTTGGATGATTGGAACTCTCCCAGAGATCTTTGCTTCTGGGACTTCTCATATAGTTTCCTTTTTTAGGGTACATTCTTCAGCCACCACCAAAAGAACCACTAAATGGGAAAAAAACACGGACACACACACGACTTAAAACCTTAACTAATACCTTTTAATCTTTTAGGTCTGGCTTAGTTTTTTAAAATCCTCACCTGAAGATATTTTCCATTGATTTTTAGAGAGAGTAGAAGGTGGGGAGGGAGAGAGACATCCATGTGAGAGAGACACATTGGTTGCCTCCCACAGGAATCCTGACTGGGGCTGGCCATGGAGTCAAACCGGCCATGGTTTCTGAGATTTTGTTTTTTCTCAGAAAGACTTCCCTGACCCTCACTGGTCAGCCCCGTGCCTGACTTTGCCTCTGAATTTACCCCTAACGTGGTACTTACTGTGTTTGAATTGCCTGCGCTCTTTTCTCTTCTCCAACTGCGTCTTAAGCTCCTTGAAGGCAGGGGCTGTGCTTTTCATTATTTTATCTCTAAGCATATAACTCAGGAATCTAGGCATCATTGATGCCCAAGAAATGTTTCTTGAATAAATAGCTCCACAAGAAGATGCACAGCCTCTCGGGCTCCCCTGGCAGTTTCCCTCATGCCCTTAGGCAATCGGGGCTATAGTTTGCTATATACGAGCATGTGTAGCATGTGTGTACTAGACGGCCACATCCCTGCCATCGAGAGAGAAATCAGGACTGCAGAGATGAGAAAGCAATTGTTTTTTACAGGCTTTTTCCTGTATTTCAAGCTCTCAGAGACCCGATTTAGGAAAATACTTCAAAACCTTCTAGTCATGTAGCATTATCTTTTCCTGTACATGTGAATTTGTATCTCGTTTTACCATAAGAGATAAAGTGTAGGTTGTTTTCAATCTGTTCTTCAGTAAACCAGTCAACAACGATTAATCATCTAGAATGTGTACAACCCTATGTGGAATACATAATATCAGATATTATGTTGTTGTTAATCCTCACCTGAGGATATTTTTCCCATTGATTTTTAGAGAGTGGAAGGGAGGGGGAGAGACAGAGAAAGAGAGAAACATGGATGTATGAGAGACACATCGATGGGTTGCCTTCCGCACAGTCAGGGATCGAGCCTGCAACCCTTCAACTGTGGCCGACGCTCTAACCACTGAGCACTGGCTAGGGGATGGCCCTGCTTTTGCATTTCGTACATTCTTCTTGGGGAAGATAAAATATTGTTGCCCCCACATTTTGTTACTGTGGCTTAACAGCATGAATCAGGTAGCAAGAGGGTGGTGAGACATTGCAAATACTAATGCCATCTTCTTTACCTTACATTTCCCTTAAAATCGGTATGCCTTCTAAAAAACAAAATGGTTGGCAAACTTGAGTTTCCTTCAGTTAGATGTGGCTGGAAGTGCAGATTCTAAGCAAAGGTTATGCACTTGAGCATCTTTGACCTTTAAGGGCTAGCGATGGGGGAGGTTCCCTGACGCTGGCAAGTGTATGAGCCAAATTGTGGTTCTGTTTATTTTCTGTGAAGAGAGGATCTGTAGCTTCATTTAATTCTCAAAGGAATCCATGACCCAAAAAAGATGAGAACCGCTGGTTTAGAGTAACACTGAGACCCGTGGCCTCGTTTTGCCTCCCTTTTACTTCACCGATTTAGATGGGGTGCTGTGTTTTGTTTTTCCCCAATACTTGTTAGAAGTCCTTGGTGCAAAGAATCCTACTGTTGAACATCTAAGGGAGGAATGTTTTAAAATTTTTTGGAAGCTTAGTATTTTGGCTCTTAAGTCTTCATGTAATGGCTCATTCTGTAGCAAAAATAATTTTTTTGGTTCGATTTACAAATATTGTGAAATGATTACCATAATAGATTTACCTAACATCCACCTATTGATATAAATATCATAAAAATAAGAGAAAGAAAAAAATGTTTCTCCTTGTGATGAAAGCAAAAATGTCTTTATGTTTGGCCCTGGCCGGTGTTGCTCAAGTTGGTTGAGCATCATCCCATGCACTGGGAGGTTCCCGGTTCAGTTCCTGGTCAGGGCACATGTCCGGGTTGTAGGCTCAATCCCTAGTCGGGGAGGGTTGGGGAAGGGGGGGTGCAGGAAGCAGCCGATTGATATTTCTCTCCCTCTCCCTCACTCAAATCAATAAAAATAAGTTTTTTAAAATGACTTTAAAAAAGTCTTTATATTTGAAATAATGATTACTGCTTTCCTAGAGCCAGGTAGCTGAGCAGTGGTCATAGAAAGATGGAAATGACTAGGTCCTAGGCCAGTGATGGCGAACCTATGACACGCGTGTCAGAGGTGACACGCGAACTCATTTTTTTGGTTGATTTTTCTTTGTTAAATGGCATTGAAATATATAAAATAAATATCAAAAATATAAGTCTTTGTTTCACTGTGGTTGCAAATATCAAAAAATTTCTATATGTGACACGGCACCGGAGTTAAGTTAGGGTTTTTCAAAATGCTGACACGCCGAGCTCAAAAGGTTCGCCATCACTGTCCTAGGCCCTAACTATGCTTTCGGTGATACGCATGTAAGTGTTCAGAAGGGTAGCTAGTCGTCTTATGGGGACAGTTATCATGTAGTGTCATGACTGCAGTCTTGGAGATGTACAGGGGAGAATAGGAACATGAGGGAAGATTATCTAGACTTTGTTTTATTGAAATATCACTGTTGATTTATCTCATCTCACTGATGTGTTGCAAACCTTTGCATCTGAGGGTGTAACATATTAGGTACTTAGGGCCACTGCCAAGCTTGAGAAGTCCAATAAGAAACATGACAGACAGTAACTGAGGCCCAAGCCTCAGTCATGGGACTCTTTTTTTAAAGACTATTGACACCATTCCCCACCTCCACCCCTCCCACCCCCTTGGACAAGGGTACAGTCATGGGTTGCTTAATGATGGAGATACATTCTGAGAAATGCCTCGTTAGGTGATTTCATCACTGTGCAAATATCATCGAGTACACTCTATCCTTCTGCACACCTAGGCTCTGTGGTATAGCCTATTGCTCCTAGGCTACAAGCCTGTATAGTAGGTTATTATATGAATACTGTAGACAGTTGTAACTCAATGATAAGTATGTGTGTATATAAACATAGAAGTACAGTAAAAATTCTGTATGAAAGATAAAAACTGATGCACTTAACCATGAATGGAGCTTGCAAAACTGGAGGCTGCTCTGAGTGAGTCAGTGAGTGGTCAGTGAATGTGAAGGCCTTGTATACCACTGTAAACTTTATAAGCACTGTACACTTATGCTCCACTAAATCAATAAAAATATTTTTTTCCCATAATTAACCTTAACTTACTATAATTTTTATTTTATAAACATTTAAATTTTTTTAACTTAAAAAAATTATCTTTAAAAGTTGCAAGTTTTACAGATATCTCCTTTATCCCCCCCATTGACCCCTCCAGCCAGCTCCAGCCCCCTCCCCAGGCCTTCACCACTCTGTTGTCTGTCCATCTGTCCATGGGTTATACATATATGCATATACGTTCTTTGGTTAATCTCTTCCTGCCCTCCACCCCCTTCCCTTTGAAGTATGTCAGTCTGTTGCATGCTTCAATGTCTCTGGATCTATTTTGTTTGCCTGTTTATTTTGTTCATTAGATTCCACATATAAGTGAGATCATGTGATACTTGTCTTTCTCTGACTGGCTTATTTCGCTTAGCATAATACCTCCAGGTCCCTCCATGCTGTTGCAAAGGATAAGAGATCCTTCTTTTTTATAATTGCATAGTATGGAAAGGTACCACAGTTGTTTTTATCCATTCATCAACTGATGGGCACTTGGGTTGTTTTCAGATCTTAGTTATTGTAAATAATGCTGCTACGAACATAGGGGTGCATATATTCTTTCTGATTGGTGTTTTGGGCTTCTTAGGATATAGTCCTAGAAGTGTGGGAGCACTGGGTCAAATGGCAGTTCCATTTTTAATTTTTTGAGAAACTCCACACTGTTTTTCATAGTGGTTGTACCAGTCTGCATTCCCACCAGCAGTGCACTAGGGCTCCTTTCTCTCTATATCCTCTCCATCACTTGTTTGATGATTTATTGATGGTAGCCATTCTGGCAGGTGTGAGGTGGTACCTCATTGTCGTTTTAATTTGCATCTCTCTGATAATTAAGTGACATTGAGCATTTTTCAATTTTTAAAAACTTTCTGACTCTTAAAACAACACTTAGCTTAAAACACAAACACATTGTACAGCTATACAAAAAATATGTTCTTTCTTGCCTGGCCAGAGTGGCTCAGTTGGTTGCTGGTTTGATCCCTAGTCAGGGCGTGTGCGGAGGGCATCTGATCCATGTTTCTCTCGTGTGCAGAGAGCATCTGATCCATGTTTCTCTCATCTCTCTCATATCCATGTTTCCCTCTCTCCTTCCTTCCTTCCCTCCCTTCCTTTCTTCCTCTCTCTAAGCATGATCTTGGATGAGGATTAAGAGAGAAAAATATCTTCTTTTTTTATATCCTATTCCATAAGCTTTTTCCTGTTTTTAAAATTTTTAATTTTTCTTTTAAAACATTTTATTAAAAACTAAACATAAACACACTTTATTTTTTATTTTTTAATATATTTTTATTGATTTCAGAGAGGGGAGAGGGAGAGATAGAAACATCAGTGATGAGAGAGAGTCTTGATCAGCTACCTCCTATACACCCCCTATTGGGGATTGAGCCCGAAACCCAGGCATGTGTGGGCCGGAATCAAACCCAGGACCCTTCAGTCCTCAGGCCGATACTCTATCCACTGAGCCAAACCGGCTAGGGCTAAACACACACTTTTAACTGATGCTTGCACAGTGTCAGGATCCTCAACATCACTGTCTTCCACCTCCACATCTGTCCCACTGGAAGACCTTTAGGGACAATCATGCTGGAGCTGTTATCTCCCAGTGTAACAATGCTTTCTTCTGGAATTCCTCCTGAAGAACCTGCCTGAGGCTCTTCTTGAGAAGGTGCCACTCTTTTTTTTTTTTTAATTGTTTTTATTGATTTCAGAGAGAGAAAGGGAGAGGGAGAGAGATGCACCCCTCTTCTGGGGATCAAGCCCGCTACCCAGACAGGTGCCCCAACTGGGAATCAAACCATGACATCATGGTTCATAGGTCAATGCTCAACCACTGAGCCACGCAGCAGGTCATGTCTATAGTGGTTTGCTTGTGTTTTTTGGTTGGTGTTTTTTCATCATACATTTGCTTGTAAGCAAATAATGCACCATGAACTATTCTGTATTAATGAAAACCTTTCAGTGTTGGGGTCCATGTTTTCAAAGTTTTTAAGGAGCTTCTGCTTAACCCTTTACTGTGAATATTCTTGGGGGTTCTTTTTCTTCTGCAGTTTCCTCTTGCCTCTTCTTTAGCTTTGTGTTCCCGTTCCAGTTCCAACAACTCCTCATTAGTCATTTCCTCAGGAGCCACCTCTAGGAGCTTCTCAGTGTCATCCTCATCCACACCCAGGTCAGCGTCGTTTGCCATCTTAACTGCGGCCTTGTTGAGTTTTGTGTCCTCTTCTCCCTTGGGAAATCCTTTGAAGTCATGGGCTACGACATCACCAGTGATAGGAATTTTTTAGCTTTGTTATAATCTTATGGAACGTCCATCATGTATGTGGTTTGTCATGAACCAAAATGTCATTATGCAATGCATGACCTTTTTGCCCTTTGTCCCTCAGCAAGTATTTATGGGACACCCAGAGGGTGTGTAATTCTGGACTGGACCCTTGTACCGGACTGTTTACTTCCTACGAGACAGCAATATCTTTTGATCTCTCCCAGTAATCAATATGGTCACAAGATCCCCTCTGCTGGGAGGTAGTATAGATGGGCTTTGGAAGTCACAGTGCCTGAGTTCCAAACCCAGCTCTGCCGTTTTTCCAGCCGGTAGCCTTGAGTCAGGTCAGGTGATCCCTTTGAGCTTCAGTTTTCTCATGTGTAAAATGGGGATGTAACTGTTACCTGCCACACAGGAATTCTGCATTATATTCTGCATACCAACTGCTTTGCAGAAGGCCTGTTACGTAGTAGGGCCCAATACATGGAAGCCATATTGTTACTTATGGGTGAGGATTATAAATCTTGGAGAAATTCCTCATTTTATTTATTCACTAAAGATAATTACTGTCACTCAGAAGAAAGTATTGAACTTATGTGAATGGGGGACATGGGCATTCCTGGTTAGTGTTAGAAACAGTTGGCTAAGTCTTTTGCGGGGGAGGTATTCTTCCATAATTATTGCTAGGGCAAAAGTTCTTAATATGGAGTTCCTGAATTTTTGTGTAAGTACATTTTTCTGAGGGGGAGGTTCCACAATTTCATCCGATTGTCAAAGGGATCCTTAACTGCCAAAAAATGAGGAATTGACCGCTTGTGTGTAGAGCCACAGTTAGTACCTTGGATCCTGAAATTGTCCATCATAATAATATTACTGAAAAAACTTCTCCAAATAAAAAATATAATGAGGATATAATGTGTTCCCGTTCCAGTTCCAATACTCAAAAGCTTTTGTGTCTGTGTTTTTTGATTGTTTGTTTTGTGTGGGGGTGTTTTGCAGGGAGGATGTGGGACAAGTAGGGAAGAAAGAGAGGTATCAGGAAGATATAAGAAACTGCCTAAAAAATAAATGCCAGCTTCTAATCCTAATACGCAGTTCTTTCCAGAATTTGATTCCAGGTTGTTACTCAGCCTCCTCTTCCCTGCATCATACTTCCAGCAGACTGGACCACTTGCTTTCTTCTGAACGACCTGTGCAGGTTTTGTCAGTTCATGTTGGTTCCTCTGCCTAGATCTAGACTGTCTCTTCTTCCATAATTTGCAGGTCTAGTTCTCTGTGCTCCAAAGGTCCTTCCTGATGCTGCCTTTCTTTCCTTTTTTATTTTTTTAATGTTGTCCTTTCTTGTCATTGGCTTGTTAAGTCCTTGAGAGTACTGACTCCCATTCATCTTTTATCCTCCACAGGCACTGTCCTCTGTAAGGCGTTAGGCACTAGATAAAGGGTATGGAACTAAAATGAAGAATGATGCATGAGCCCTGGCCCGTATGGCTCGATTGGTTGGGTATCATCCGTGCACCGATAGATTGCTGGTTCGATTCCCAGTCAGGGCACATGCCATGGTTGCAGGCAGTGTTCCTTAGTAAGGGGCGTGCAGGAAGCAGCTGGCCGACATTTCTCTCTCACATCAATGTTTCTCTCTTCCTCTTTCCCTTTGCCTTCCTCTCTCTCTAAACATCAATTTAAAAAATCTTAAAAAAAAAATGATGTATGAGAAGGAAATAAATACCTACTTAAGGGAGGGAAAGAATATAGGTTAAAATTACTAAAAATATAAAAAATGATCAGATGCCAGTGTGAGTTCTGAGTTTTGGGAGATAGTTTAGAAACCCTTTTTTTTAAAAAAATATATTTTATTGATTTTTTACAGAGAGGAAGGGAGAGGGATAGAGAGTTAGAAACATCGATGAGAGAGAAACATCGATCAGCTGCCTCTTGCACACCCCCTCCTGGGGATGTGCCCGCAACCAAGGTACATGCCCTTGACCAGAATCGAACCCGGGACCCTTCAGTTCACAGGCCAACGCTCTATCCACTGAGCCAAACCGGTTAGGGCTTAGAAACCCTTTTATAGCCTCAGTGGCAGCCTGGATTTGGGGAAGAACCCACCCTGAATTAGGAGGCAGGAATGTGGGGGACATGTTGCCAGGATTATGGCCTTGGCCACGTCCTATCACTTCTGGACTGGGGTTATCTTCTCCGGAAAGTGGGTTGGACTTTTTTGGACATATAGTAGCAGTGCTATTGAGCATCTACCAGATTCAGGTACCATTCTATGTCCTGAGAATACAGTAGGAAACAACCACATAAGACCCCTTGCTTCTGTTCTAGTGGAATGTGCTAAGTGGAGTTAGTCCCTTCACCAGCCTTAAAATTCTGTGATCTGGAGAATGAGCACCAAGCTCTGCTTGTGATTGTTGTGACAATGAAATGAGAAAGCACTTTAAAGATTATACCGTGATCTTCTCTTATTTATTATGAGTACTGCCACCCTCCTTCCTTTTGACTTATAACTTAAAACAGATTAAAAATGTACACCAAGGTCACTGCCAGCATTTTTACATTAGCAGGTCCCCAATGAGGTTTTCATACTACATTGTAAGCTAATTAGCGTAGGAAGATTGGATAGAGCTTTTTACACCAATAGGAGTATGAAGTAATGATCCCAGGGTTTAGATAGATTTAGGGATTTAATTCTTTCCATTGTAGGTGAATCCATCAACAGGATTGGCATATAGATTTGCAGTACCATCTTATAACTAAAAATGTATTTGAGGAGAGTACATTTACTTACTAGTATTTTCAACCTGTTTCTATAATTGGGTTTGTTTCTGCCTTTCTATTGAGAGCTCTCTGTGTGCCCCTCCTCCTTTTTTAAAAATTTCAGACCAGCTCTTAGATTTTTAAAAATATATATTTTTATTGATTTCAGAGAGGAAGGGAGAGGGAGAGTTAGAAACATCAATGATGAGAGAGAATCATTGATTGGCTGCCTCCTGCAAACCTCCCACTGGGGATGTGCCCGAAACCAAGGTACATGCCCTTGACCGGAATCGAACCTGGGACCCTTCAGTCTGCAGGCTGATGCTCTATCCACTGAGCCAAACCAGTTAGGGCAGCTCTTAGATTCTTAAATTCAACTTCACTTTGGTGAAAGCTGCATGTGGGGAAAACCAATTTTCTATTGATTTGGGATATTTTTTACCATAAATTTAAGATACAGTTATTATCCAAGTGCTTCCATTTGTGATTAGGCTGGGGTTTTTCTTTTGTTGTTGTTTTTTTAATCCTCACCCAAGGATATATTTAAAAAAATATATTTTTATTGATTTCAGAGAGGAAGGGAAAGGGAGAGAGAAATAGAAACATCAATGATGAGAGAGAATCATTGATAGGCTGCCCCCTGCACGCCCCTGCTGGCGATCAAGCCCACAACCTGGGCATGGATCCTTGGCGGGAATCGAACCGGGAACCTTCAGTTTGCTGGCCGACGTACTCTATCCACTGAGCCAGACCGGCTAGGGCCAAGGATAGTTTTCTAGAGAGAGTGGAAGGGAAGGAAGAGAGGCGGGAGGAGGGAGGGATATCCACGTGAGAGAGCGAGACATCAATTGGTTGCCTCCCGCACATGCCCCCCCTACCGGGGCTGAGGAATCTGCAACCCAGGTATGTGCCTGGGAATCGAACCCGCAGCCCTTTGATCCGAGGGCCGATGCTATAACTACTGAGGCCAACCGGCCAGAGTAGGCTGAGTATTTTTAAGCACAATTCCCTTGCTCTTACAGTTGTCCCCAGTACCCTCAAAACAAAGAGCAAATGATGCAATTGGGATGCAATCCAATGCCTGTGTATTTCAAGGAAAATTACTTTCCAAACAACTCAGAAGCTCATGGACAAAGTTAAGCTTCCTTTTAGATCTAGCAAATTTATCAAAAACAACCTGATAGAGTGAGATTCTTACCTGAGGTTTTTGAGTGTGAAGCAATGATGTGAAATTTCTAGGGTGGCTTTAATTTATGAATGAAACGTCATTTCTGATTCATTCCTTGAACTGTTTATTCTTTGAAATTTTAAATGGAATGGATGTTGTTTACATTGTATCCTGGTGGTTTTCCCTTCTAATGAAAGGAAGGACCCACTGTCTCCTGCCACATCTGACTACCCTTTTGTGAGTTTGAGATTTGAGACAAAAGAAATGGATTTTCACCTGTCCACTGACTTTTGGTATAGACATTTTAATTCCTTTAAATTGGAGACTGATTTTCTTCCAGTAGTAATTTTATGAATGTTTTTGAGGGGCCAGCCTCTTCAGGATTCATATGACAGTGCTGTCTGATCAATAAATAAGAAAGAGAATTTTTCTAGAGCCTTGAAACAGTATTTCCAAATAATTAATTTTTTTGGTGATTTTTTTTCAGGTGTACTTTCTGTGCGAGTAGGAATGAATTTTTGCAATGGGATGAGAAAAACGAGGTTAAATTTAAGGGCAAAAACTTATAGCATCTTCTCCCTTCCACAGTTTGAAAAATGAAGAAAGGTACAAATGAATTTTTTCTCAGACAACTGAAGTTATATTAATTCTTAATTACAAATTACTAAAGTTTAAAGACAACCATTTTTCATCAGATTTCACTTTGGAAATAGTCTTTGTCGTTAAAACTATGTAGACACTCTGTTTCTTCTGAGTCTTGGGTGACATCAGTGTTCCCGTTGAGGAGATAGCCTATTGACTCTTCTGACCCTGGGTGAGTCATTTGATCTTGTCTCAGTGCTCTTATCTATGAAATGAGGAGGATACCTACCTTCTCAGGTGGGTTTAAGAATCTGTAAGGCAAGCCCTGGCTGGGTACTTCAGTTGGTTGAGTGTCATCCCAATGCACCAAGGTTGTGGGTTTGATCCACAGTCAGGGCACATACAAGAGACAGCCAATGGGTTCATGGATGGGTGGAGCAGCAAATCAATGTTTCTCCCCCCCCCCCAAATCAATAATATAAAAAAGAAAAAGAAAAATAGCCCTGGCTGATGTGGCTCAATTGCTTGGGCTTTGTCCCATGTACTAAAAAGTTGTCCGTTTGATTTCCAGTCAGGGCACATGCCCGCGTTGTGGGCTTGATTTCCGGGGGGTGGGGGGTGGGGGGGGTGGGGGGGGCATGTGGAAGGCAGCCAATATTTTGCTCTCTCTCCTCTCTCTTTCTAAAAATCAATAAACTATTAAAAAAGAAATAAAAATAAATAAATCTATAAGGCAAGGTATATAATAATACTTTGAACAACATAAGGCACACATTATTGTGGGGAGTATA
The DNA here is from genome assembly GCF_000147115.1 of Myotis lucifugus. Lineage (NCBI taxonomy): Eukaryota > Metazoa > Chordata > Mammalia > Chiroptera > Vespertilionidae > Myotis > Myotis lucifugus. Next base: position 157,880 of record NW_005871798.1, on the reverse strand, counting down.
TTATTAAAGTTTTGCTTCTGGGTAGGTGAGAGACTACTACCCCCCCCACCCCTACCCCCCAGTGCAGAACTTTGTTAAATGCAAGGGGATTATAGCAATAGTAGCTTCTAGGTGCATAGGCTTCAGAGGCAGGCAGCTGTAAGGCACACAAAGCTGGATGATCTAGAGCAGCGGTTCTCAACCTGTGGGTCGCGACCCCTTGGGGGTCGAACAACCCTTTCACAGGGGTCGCCTAAGACCATCGGAAAACACATATATAATTACATATTGTTTTTGTAATTAATCACTATGCTTTAATTATGTTCAATTTGTTTTTTTTAAAATATATTTTATTGATTTTAGAGAGGAAGGGAGAGGGAGAGAGGGAGAGATAGAAACATCAATGATGAGAATCATTGATTGGCTGCCTCCTGCATGCCCCCTACTGGGGAGGGAGCCTGCAACCCAGGCATGTGCTCTTGGCTGGAATCAAACCTGGGACCCTTCAGTCCGCAGGCCGTCGCTCTCTCCATTGAGCCAAACCAGCTAGGGCATAATTATGTTCAATTTGTAACAATGAAATTGGGGGTCACCACAACATGAGGAACTGTATTAAAGGGTCGTGGCATTAGGAAGGTTGAGAACCACTGATCTAGAGTCACTTGACCTCTTTGAGCCTTTCTCATCTGTAAATGGGGGTTATAATAGTACTTGCTTTTTTCGGTTATTGTGGAAAATAAAGTGAAATCAATGTGTATATTGTTTATTTGGTACTGTGCCTGGCTCGTGAATATTTGTTAGTCTATAAAAGAGAAGTGACTAAAAAGGAAAGCAACTGGGGTGTGTGTGTGTGTGTGCGTGTGCGTGCAGAGCCAGTTCTAGGGTATCCTCTGTTCCTTCACTTACCCCACTTACCATGAGAGGACTTCACATTGGCTTGGTACTCCTGATTGTCTTTTTATTTTTTTCCTGGTCCCCTCATAAAATAAATGATGAACCTGAGGCCCCATCATTGTGAATTATTGGAGAAAGATGTGATTGTCTATGGCAGTGGTCGGCAAACTCATTAGTCAACAGAGCCAAATATCAACAGTACAATGATTGAAATTTCTTTTGAGAGCCAAATTTTTTAAACAAACTATATAGGTAGGTACATTGTTATTAACTTAACTAGGGTACTCCTAAGCTGGCCTTTGCTAAAAACGTCCTCAATCTGATTGAGGTCTGTTCGCTGAGGTCGACACCTTCCAACTCTCCCATCCACACTCGTCTGTTACTTGTTTCGTCTATCTCCTTTCCGAAAACCAACTTCTGCGCATGGACCACGAAGTTTCAATCGCACTGTATGTGCGCGCCCGCATGTGGTATTTTGTGGAAGAGCCACACTCAAGGGGCTAAAGAGCCGCATGTGGCTTGCGAGCCGCGGTTTGCCGACCACTCGTCTATGGTAATTGCTAAATTTTTGTGTACTCCAATTTGTTGGGTTGATTTTGTATGAAACATCCAGTAACTCCCATTTTACCAGACCTTTTCATTTGCCAGTTTGTTTGCTCTTTTATTCTCACCTGAGGATATGTTTCCATTGATTTCCAGAGAGAGAAGGGAGAGAGAGAGAGAAATGTCCATCAGCTGCCCTCCCGTACACTCACTCCCCCATCAGGAATCAAACCCACAGCCTTTTGGTGCACAGGACGATGCTTCAACCAACTAAGCCACCCGGCCTGAGCTCCCCCCCCCCCCAATTTTGGGGGGAGGGGGAGGGGGAGAGAGAGAAACACTGATTGTTGTTTCCCTTATTTATGCATTCATTGGTTGCTTCTTGTATGTGCCCTGACTGGGGATTGAATCCACAACCTTGGTGTATTGGAAAGATGATTCTAACCAACTAAACTTCCTGGTCAGGACTCATTTGCCAGTTCCTGAAAGAAGTTTATTATGCCTAATACTTGGGCATGATTTCCTACGGTAAAGTTATTAGAGGTAATACTAGACCAGTTAAAAATGTTCAGGCACTTATTTATTAGGCATTTTGGCAAAATATGAAAATGACAACGGCTGATGGCCCACTTTCCTTCGTCTGGAGGTGGGTGATAGTCAAGCTCCTGTGCTCTTGCTCGGGTTTACATCTTCTCTAAGGTTTCCATTTCTTGAAGCATGTTCTGTGAATGGAAAAGAAAACTGGGTCAACAGATGGCGTGATGAAGGGCCATAGAGGTATGGTTTTTTAATAGTTGTTAACCTCCGGAGTTAGCAGTTTTTATTTAGTCTTTTTAAAAATGTAGGTCCTCCCACACTTCTTACCTTTATCTTGGTTTAATTTAATACTGGAAAATGAATTTAAGGGAAAACTTACAGATGCCTAAGTGCTCTTGGAGTTTTAGGAGTTGGAAGTTTGAATCTGCTCTAGATGGACTCAGTTCTTCATTGTCTAAGAAAGGGAAATTGTGTTCTGGACAGGTTTTTTTTGTAATGGGGTTTTTAGACTAGATTGAAAAGTAGAGGCCCTCATCAGAAGGGTATCAATGCCCTGGCTGGGTAGTTCAGTTGGTTCGAGTGTCATTCTGCGGTTCAATCCCTGATCAGGGCACATGCAAAAAGAAACCAATGAATGCATCAATAAGTGGAACAACAAACCAATGTTTCCCTTTCCCCCTCCCCCTTTTTCCCCCCTCCCCCTCTCCCTCTCCAAAAATCAATAAAACAGAAAGAAAGGGGAAAAAGAAGTATGTTGATAGCCTTTACAGGTTCAAGGGTGGCTTCGGGAAGGAAGAGGCAAAAATCCCTGCCCCATGTGCCAATTGAACTCTTCCTCAGTGGAGCTTTGGAATCCTTAGTGAATGGTTTGGGTGAGATTTTTTCCAAGTTGCTTTTTAGAACTAGTGACTATTTTCTTGGCTTTCACTCCCAATCTCTCTGAATTCCAAAGCTTTATAACAGTCATAATCCAGACACCAGTTACCTAAGAAGTACCTACTGACTATTCAGGAGGTTCTGGGGACACATTGAAGGAAACACATATAAATGGATTCCCCCTACTCCATACAAACTCAGTCAAGATATGTGAAACTGACTTTCTATTTAAAAATGTACAGCTAGCCCTAGCCGCTTGGCTCAGTGGATAAAGCGTCGGCCTGCGGACTGAAGGGTCCCGGGTTCGATTCCGGCCAAGGGCACATGCCTGGGTTTCAGGCTCAATCCCCAGTGGGGGGCGTGCAGGAGGCAGCCGATCAATGATTCTCTCTCATCATTGATGTTTCTATCTCTCTCTCCTTCTCCCTTCCTCACTGAAACCAATAAAGAAATATATTTAAAAAATAAAAAAAAATAAAAATGTACAGCTAGCCCTAGCTGGTTTGGCTCAGTGGATAGAGCGTCAGCCTGCGGACTGAAGGGTCCCAGGTTTGATTCTGGTCAAGGGCACATGCCCAGGCTGTGGGCTTGATCCCCAGTAGGGGGCATGCAGGGAGTGGCCGATCAGTGATTCTCTCTCATCACTGATGTTTCTATCTCTCTCTCCCTTTCTCTCTGGGATCAATAAAAATATATTTTTTAAAAAATGTACAGCTAAACATATTATAAATATACAGCTAAACTAGCTTCATAGGTTCTAGAACTCAAAAAATTACATGGGAATATACCTAGGGAGATGTTTTCTAGTTTTTTGTTTTATGGGATATTTCTTAAAAATCGGTGTTCTTCATGCTCCATCTTAGTTGATATTGCTATTTTTATTTCCTCATCATTACTGTTGTACCAGTTATTGTCCAATCAGGAAAGTAGAAACCATTCTGTGGATACTTCAAGCAGAAAGGGATTTAAACGCAAGAGATTTGTTATAGAGATGTTGGAAGGGCTGGAAGCGCAAAAGGAGGGAAGGAGGAGCAAGAAGGAGAAAAGAGTTTGTTACCCAAAGATCAGGAAGCTGCCTTTGGGCTGGAGCCCAGGAGTCTGCACTCACAGGCATCTGCGGACTGGGGCTGCTACTGCTGGAGCCATATTGCAGGAACCCAGAAGCCAGCAGTCCGCTGGTGCTGCTAGAGCCCATGGTGTGTGCAGTTGCCTGCAGTCCTTCACAGTTGCTCGCTGCTGCTGCAGACAGACCCGAAGCAGGAAAAAAATGTTGTGTGTCTCTTCCTGCCACCAGTCTCCAGCCTTGGACAGAACCTAATGGGAGGCCAGCTGGCAAAGGAGTCTGGGAAATATATACAGTAGTTTGGAGGCCTTCAGTTCTGGTGATACAGAGAGGAGTATAAGAAGTGCATGTGTGGCCAAAGAAATGGTGTCGTTGCTGGGGGATGACGAATTTGCCATCGTGGGGATGGGCAGGGAAGGCGTCATTTTAAACTGATGACTTTCAGACAGGTGGAGATGAGGAATGGCACTCCAGATAAGGGTAGAGCCTGTGGGTGTGTGGTAAGCAGGAATGCCCAAGGCATGTCCAGGGAAGTGTATCTGGAGCGTGGACTTCTTGTTGAAGGATAGTTGGAAATAAGGTTGGAAAGGTAGATTGGAGTTAAATTGGGGTGGAAGTGTTATAACAAAAACTTTTAAAATTAACTCGGAGCACAGCACACAGTGATTTGGTGTGGGAAAGGCCTATGCAGCAATTCATGGTATTCCAAGCTTTGGAATGAAACGGGCACAACTAAGGCCGTAGTCGTGGAGGTGGAGAGGAACACTTCATCCAAGGTAGGCTTATAGTTGGTAGAGCTGTCAGTGGGTTGGGCAAGCCATTGAAATAAATACATTCTTCTACATCAGTTGAATGTATTGGTTATTTTATGATCTTTGAAGGTATTCTCTACTTTTCATGGTTTGGCCTCTCTCTGGGTTGATGTCCTGGTGACTAAAACTCATCATGATATTGTCAGGATCTCTCCTGAAGTGGCACTAAATTCACTTTGATTATAAACTGTATTAATAAATCTAAAACCTGTGTAATCTCTGCCGGGGCCTTGAGAACTTGAGACAACACTTATTACTCGGAGATGCCTTTTTAGCTTTTTCTTTAAACACAAATTCACTTAACTCATTTAGCAGGTAATTATTGAGCCAGGTATTATGTTTGGTGCTGAGGTAGGATGGAATTGACAATTAAACAAGAAACACATTGCCTACCCAGTGTGGCTCAGTGGTTGAGCGTCGACCTATGAACCAGGAAGTCATGGTTTGATTCCCAGTCAGGGCACATGCTCCAGTTGCAGGCTCGATCCCCTGTAGGGGGCGTTCAGGAAGCAGCCAATCAATGATTCTCATCATTGATGTTTCTCTCTCTCCCTCTCCCTTCTTCTCTGAAATAAACAAACAAAAAACAAGAAACACATTAAAGGAAGAATATTATTCGGCTTAGAGCCTTTGCCAGTTGCTCTTTACTCTGCCTGGAAGACTCTCCTTCCAGATTCCCATATTACTGATCCCCTCACCTCTTCTTTTGTTGTTGCCCCTTGCTAGATTGTGAGCTCTCTGAGGACAAGGACCTTTGTCTCTTGTTCATCGCTGTATCCACAGTGCCTAGTACAGTGCCTGGCACAGTTGTAGGTAATTTACAAAAACAATGTAATGAGTTTTTTACTGAATGAGAATAAATGAGTGGGACATTCAGAGAACGGAGGGAAGGACACAGTGGCTAGAGTCCAGAGAGAAAAATAATGGTGGAGATGTGATCACATAGGGACATGTAAGATTTTGGGTTTTAGTACAAGGATGGAAGCTCTAAGCAGTGGTTCTCAACCTTCCTAATGCCACGACCCTTTAATACAATTCCTCATGTGGTGACCCCCAACCATAAAAGTATTTTCGTTGCTACTTCATAACTGTAATTTTGCTACTGTTATGAATCGTAATGTAAATATCTGATATGCTATGGGTGTTTTCCGATGGTCGCGACCCACAGGTTGAGAACCGCTGCTCTAAGGGGTTGTAAGCAGGGGATTGACAAGATCAGATCTTTACTTTAAAATGCTAATTTGCTGCTCTGCAAAGTATGGATTGCAGAGGGCAAAAGTAGACATAGGAAGGAACACAGGAGGCTGGGGTCCAGGTGATCTAGCTTCCCTAGCAGCAGATATGCTTGCTTTCTCAGCCATTGAATTTGAGTGTCCGTTCCAAGGGCAGGAATTGATTGTATCAGTCCAGTTATAATTGCATGGGCTTAGGTTATCATTAGCCCCAGGAGACCTACCTGTCTCCTTGAAGAACATCATTGTTTAGTGATCCTGCTGACGGATGAAAGCTGTCAAGATAGCTTGGCTGTGAGATGCCATTTAACTAGTCTGTATCTGTGTGCCTCCCTGCTCCTGTAAGGTTTAATGACCTAGTTAGGGAGAAAGTCCAGACCTCTTGGCTGCTCTCCAGGTGTCCTACCACTAAAATGTTAGTATTACCTTTCTCAGACTTCTTCTGAATCATTTCCTGGCACTGAAAGTGGCTTTTTAAACTTTGATTTTGTCATTTTTGAGACTGTTTGTACTAGTACTTTTCGCTGTCGGAATTTGAGTTGCTTTGGTTATTGGAAGAAGCCTTTTCAGTGGGCTTTGCTTTTTAAAACAGAGTTGAGGAGCCTGTGGTAGGAGGAATGGTTCAGCCTCCTGACATGTTAGTTGGCAAAGTAGTAGAGGCAGCCTTAATAAAGGTCACTTTGGAAGAATATTAGTTGGGTACTTAGCATTCTTGGCATTCTTGTGGAATGATACAGGTTTATGGGCTTTTTATTAAGTTCTTAAAATTGAATGGTCTTTAATTAGAAGCAAGCACATATAAAACTTTGTGACTCCAGACAACACTGGTCTTACTGTACTAGATTATAGAGTGAGGTTTGCGCCTGTAGGAATACGGATTTTGGAGAGGGAATGGAGAATGGATGTGAGAAGGCTGTATCAAACACATCTAGCTCCGTCCATGCCATCTGTTCACTGCAGCCTTAACAGTGTGGAATGTGGACATGCAGCTTTTAAGCTCAGTTGCCTTTTGATTGCTCTTGACTAGGCTTTTAGCTGTCATGATTCAACTGGTTGAGCTGAGCTTTCTGTTAAATAGTCAATCTGGAAAATGGAGTTCAGTAGCCTAAGATTTTTGAACTCATCTATAATAATAAAAGCATAATATGCAAATTGACCGAATGGCCGAACAACAGAACGACCTTCCGGACAACCATGCTATGAAACCCTCTGGTGCCAGGCCAGCCAAGGCGGGTGCGATGCGATTGGTTGGGGACCCAGCCATTGCCCCATGATCGCCCTGCAGAGGGAGGCCCAGATCACTGACCAGTGGGCTGCAGCAGGTGGGCGGGGCCTCCCTCTGCGGGGTGATAGATTGCAGGGCTCCCAGACTGAGAGGGCTCAGGCCGGGATGAGGGGACCCTCCCTCCCCACCCCCACCCCCGGGCACGAATTTCATGCACCAGGCCTCTAGTGTATTTATAAGACTTGACAAGCCATGGTACATAGATTTTAATCGCCATCTTTGAAATGGCCCACTCTTACGTTTTAAATAAGACAGTGGAGGAATATATAAATTCAAGGGCCAACAAGTTATTGCACCCCCTCAATTAAGAAAAAACAACCAACAGTGAGAGAAACCCCACCCTACTCTATTGTATATGATTCTTCTTTTTAAAAGAAATATATTTTATTGATTTTTTACAGAGAGGAAGGGAGAGAGATAGAGTGTTAGAAACATCGATGAGAGAGAAACATCAATCAGCTGCCTCCTGCACACTCCTACTGGGGAAGTGCCCACAACCAAGGTACATGCCCTTGACTGGAATTGAACCTGGGACCCTTCAGTCCACAGGCCGATGCTCTATCCACTGAGCCAAAAAGAAGGTAGGGCTTCTTTTTTTTTTTTTTTTTGTTAATCCTAACCTAGGGATAATTTTCCATTGATTTTTAGGGAGAGGGAAAGACAGAGAAACATCGATGTGAGAGAAACCCATCGATTGGTTGCCTCCTGCACGAGCCGACCAGGGCCCGGGCTGGGGAGGAGTCTGCAACCAAGGTACGTACCCTTGACGGATTTGAACCTGAGACCTTTGGTCTGCAGGCCAACGCTCTATCCACTGAGCCAAACTGGCTAGGGCTGTGAATGATTCTTCACTGGGCAGAAGGGGCTCGGGGGAGTGTGTATCATCTCTTCCTCTAGAGTGTAACCCAGGATGTCTTTAATGAAGAAGACTGAAGGGGTGGTGTGTTTGATACCATTTTGGTGTAAACAAGTTACATAAGTTTACATGGTGACACCTGTGCTCTTGAGGGTAGCTAGAGGGATTGTCCTGTTAGGGATAGCAAAATTAAGCCCAATAGGCTCCCTTACACTATTCACTAATCGGGTTTTCTGAGCAGAAAGTCAAAATAATCGATGAATGTAAGAGCAGGTGAGTGGTCTGAGGAGTAGAAGTAAGGGAGCTGGGTTGAATAACTCTGTTCATCACCAATTTTTTTTTTCCTGCACACTGTAGTAGTCACATTAGCCATGCTAGAAAAGTTTTCATTTAAGGTTTTTAAATAGTTGATGCTGTGGGTGGTCAAAGTCAGTCTGCTGATCAGGTTTAATAATGGTGGTTTACTTTACTATTCCATTCTGCGCTAGAAATTAGCAGTAGCTATTTCTTGTACATTGATTTCAAGACTTTTTGAAAGAAAGTACCTGTGGTAAGTCCTCAGGGCCATGTGTGACCAGGGGAGTGATAGAGAGGTGAGGTCACCGAGGGAAACACTCAGTGGGTTTATGTCGGGATGAAGCAGTGTGGGGGCATTCTGTGCATGTGTGACTGAGAAAGGTATGTTCTGTCCTAATGAGAGTATATTTTTGATCATCTGAACCCAGACAGGGTTTTCTGAATAGCAGCCCAATGCACGAGGTCCAGGTGATTTCCTCTAGTAGAGAGGACAGCTGTCATGAAAGAGGAGGCTAGACCTGTTTTCCTTCGAAGTCTGAGAGCTGAAGTGTAGTGATAAGAAGTTAACTCTGATCTTCATGAACATTACTGGCCAAGAACTTTCAAGGAATGGTGGTTGATAAGGAAGGAAGAACTGGTTTCTATTTTGGTCTGTTATCTTAGGGAAAATCATGAAGCTAGCATTTTATAGAAAATGCCATTTGTTCTAAATTCCTTATATGATCGCAAGTGTTTTCTTAGTTATTTTTGGATTCCCCAGCAGGACATGTTACTTGCATAGTTTGAAATTTATCTTGAAGTAGTGGGTGGTAGATAGGTATTATATAGAACATGTAGCAGAAGCTCATGAAAGTGTGCATATGGTGTGGATTGTCACGGTAACAAATGGTACTGGCTGAATGTCACTCCTTTTTGTCACCTTCCCAGTCATTTGGATTCTAGGATCTTGATTAATCTTATCATCTCTTCCCCAGGTGGGGGTGGGGTGGGAGAGGCCTGGTTAGAGCACCGGTCTCACAGCAGCTTCCCTTCTCTTCAGCTTCACATCTGTTACCTGAAGGAGCTGGCTGCCAGCTCTCCCCAGCTCCGCCTTCAAGGGGCAACAGAGCAGTTCATCTGCAAGTTCTTTTAGTTGTTAATTCCAAGAAGAATCTTAGGAATTTTTTTTCTAATTGACCTATTTTCTTCAGATTTTGCTTCTTATTTATCTGCCCTTTCCCCTTGGCAGACTCCCTTGACAGTAAGACACAGGGTCATCCGTTTAAGTATGGGAAGGAAATTATGGCCTTGAGCACAGTCAGAAAGAATCTGGCTCTCCCGGCATTTCCTGTGAGCCACCGCTAAATTACAAAGACGGAGCCCTGACAAGGCTTTTCAAAGGGGCATTTTACACCACCACTGTGTCAGTGTTTCCATCGTAAGCAGTTGTTTTTCATGGTGCTTATTATGACTAGGTTTGAAGTAGCCTTTGCATGGGAAACATTTACCTACTGGGGTGAGCATAAAATAGCAGACAGCCAATATGGCTCAGTGGTAGAGCATCGACCTATGAACCAGGAGGTCATGGTTTGATTCCTGGGTTGCGGGCTTAATCCCTGGTAGGGGGCGTGCAGGAGGCGGCTGATCAGTGATTCTCTCTCATCATTGATGTTTCTTTCTCTCCCTCTCCTTTCCTATCTGAAATCAATTAAAATATACTTTAAAAATAAAATAGCAGGAGGGAGGGTGAGAACACAAGGGTAACTTTCAGAAGTCCCCTTCTCAACCCAGACCTGACCATGCTGTTCTTGCTCAGACTCCTGAGGGTTTCTCAGGTGATAAAGTCCAGACTCTCCTCAGTGTGACAGGGCTCTCCACAGATTTGTCCCCACCCTCTCCCTCTGTACCTGCCTTCTGCTCTCTTTTCCAGTTGTCTGGCCAGGACAGCATGGTAGAGTGGGAAGACCTTACTGGAGGCGTGAATGGCTGGAGGTGGTGCCAGGGGACCTGGGTTCGGGACCATGCTCCATCTCACTTGCTGAGTCATTTCCTTTCTGTCTCAGCAGGCATTGATCTGGGCAAGTTTCCTGAGTGAGGGGAGAAGAGTCTGGGGACAGACTGGGAGGCTCTATTTGACTCTTGTCTCTTGGCAGAATCTTAGGAATCAGATCACCAAATGTCTTACTATTAAACGGCTTTTTGAACCATGATGTTTTTGAGCTTTTAAAACTATAGATATTAAAAAAAAATTTTTTTTCCTTTTTATGTGGGATCCCAGTATATAAAATAGATCAAATTGAATCACTCTGTTTTAAGGCTGGAAAGTCTGATGCCTTAGTGCTGAAGAACTGCCAGTTACATCTGGGACCAGGGCATTGCTTTTCAATGTCTCTTCTCACTTGTTCCAGGGAGGGTTAGAGTCACCTGTTTGATAAGACCCCAGGCAGGGGCCTAGTATAGGGGGAAGAAGAGTGGATCTCTGTGGGTGATCCCTAGAGGTTGAGAGAGGGCCATGTTCAAACCCTAGCTCTGCTTGCTAGCCGTGTGAGCTTGGGTTTCTTCATTTTTCTGAATTCTATCCTTTTAAAAAACTGTAAAGTGTGTAAAGCATGTACAGTATGAAAACTTATGAGGTGAAAACTCATGTAACCAACCTAAGTCAAAAAATAGAAGGAAAACTCGACTTGTTCTTTTTTTTTTTTTTTTAATCATATCTCCTTTCCTAGCTTCACAGTAGGAACCTGAAATATGTTTTTAAAACATCAAGGTGATTGGCCGGCCGACTGGCCAGCATGGCTCAGTGGCTAGGCGTCAACCCTTGCACCAGGAGGTCTGGTTCAATTCCCAGTCGGGGCACATGCCCAGGTTGTGGGATGGATCTCTAGTGGGGGGGCGGGGGGGCATGCAGGAGGCATCCCATCTCATCCAAAGTTTCTCTCTCATCTATGTTTTTCTCTCTCCCTTCCTCTCTCTAAAATCAGTAAAAACATATTTTTAAAAATCAAGGTGATAAATATTTGATTAAGAAATATTTTTCATAATAACTTTTGTTAAGAGTGCCTACATACACTATCTTTTCATCCAGAAAAATCTAGCTTGTTAATCTAGTTAGCTATATTAACTTATATATTCATCTCCTCAGTTATACATACCTCAATTTGCAGATTTTCACATATGATTAATTTGGCCTAGGACACAATTTAGTGCTGATCCTCGTCCCTTTCCATGTTCTGTCTTGTAGTATTCTTTTTTTCTTCTTCTTCATTTCTCTCAGACTTCTGTTTTTAAATTCATTTCAAGCAAGGCAAGTGTAAGTAAACGTGGAGGCCAGAAAATGGAAAGGAGGAATCTGAGTATTGATTTGGCTTGTGTGAATCCTGAATTCTTTAATCTGTGGGTCCAAATTGTTCCCTACTAAAATTTGCTGGATTTAGAAGTTGCCTTTGTTTGTTCTGTTTCTGTATGGCCATTATTCTTATCATCAATACAAGTGGAATAACTTTTATTACTTACTAGAGGCCCGGTGCACGAAATTCATGCACTCGGGGGCAGGGGCGGGTCCCTCAGCCTGGCCTGTGCCCTCTTGCAGTCTGTGAGCCCTCGGGGGATGTCCAACTGACGGCTTAGGTCCGCTCTCCACAGGGAGCACGCCTAAGCTGTCAGTTGGATATCCTTAGTGCTGCTGCGGAGACGGGAGAGGCTCCCGCCGCTACACTCACTAGCTGTGAGTCCAGCTTCTGGCTGAGCGGCGCTCCCCCTGTGGGAGCACACTGACCACCAGGGGCAGCTCCTGAGTTGAGCATCTGCCCTGGTGGTCAGTGCATGTCATAGTGACTGGTCATTCCGCCATTGGGCCGAAACCGGCTCTCTGACGTCCCCTGATGGGGTCCCAGATTGCAAGAGGGCACAGGCCAGGCTGAGCGACCCCACCGGTGCACAGTCAGGGCTGGGGAGGGACATGGGAAGTTGGCCAGCCAGGGAGGGACTGCAGGAGGGCTCCAGGGCATGCCTGACTCGTCTTGCTCAGTCCCGATCAGCCAGACCCCAACAGCAAGCTAACCTACCGGTTGGAGCGTCTGCCCCCTTGTGGTCATTGCACATCATAGCGACTGGTCGACCAGTCGACTGTCTGCTCCCTGGTGGTCAGTGCACGTTATAGCGAGCAGTTGAGCGGCCTTAGCACATCATTAGCATATTACGCTTTGATTGGTTGAATGGCCAACTGGACGACTGGGCACTTAGCATAATTGGATTTTATTATATAGGATAGTTGCCTGTTTTAGAACTGGCAATTTATAGAATAATGCAAATGAGTAATGAGGAATAATTAGAAATAATGGGCTGAAATCCTAATGCCATCGGGGATTAGAATAGTAAGGCTTACTGTTGGACTTGAAAATAACCTGACCTATTTTTCCCAATTGACAGAAATGCCTGTTTCTTCAGCGCTGTCCTCTGCAAAGCACATTTAGCTGGACAGTGCCACCACTCTTGCATATTCAGAGAAATTTTTATGGTGAACATTCTTTGAAAAACTATTTTTCTACTGAGAAGTTAAAAAAAACTGAGTAGATCATAAGTGCTCAGAAATAACAGCTGAAATAATTTTATGTTTTCTTTACCATTTCAAAAATCAATATAAAATTGACCAGAATACCAGGAAATTCAAAGGTAAGACCTGGCTGTATTTGTGTGTGTGTGTGTGTGTGTGTGTGTGTGTGTGTGTGTGTGTGTGTGTTTAATCCTCACATTTTTATCATTGGTTTTTAGAGAGAGTGGAAAGGGGGGGGGGGGGAGACACATCAATTGGTTGCCTCCCGCACAGGACCCCGGGGGTTAAGCCTGCAACTGAGATATGTGCCCTTGACTGGAATTGAACCCGGGACCCTTCAGTCCACAGGCGGACGCTCTATCCACTGAGGCAAACTGGCTAGGGCCCGGCTGTGGTTTTGTATATTGGTTTGGTAAGAATCTTAGCTCGCAGTATTAATGGTACACAGCCCGTGAGACTGAGGTTTATTGGAGTGCCTTCAGTTTCAAATTGGCTTTGGTTTTGCATTTTCTTTGCTGTGGAATATTTTTACAGCTTATCAGAAATCCTGTTTCCTTGTTGTTTTTCTTAATATAAGTAACCCAGAGAAATTGTGCTGCATCAGTGAGAAAGATTTCTCAGCGTTTGGTTTTCTCTTTGTTTCTAGTTGCTTTGATCAGATAGCTTGATTAGAACTCCAGAGCTACCTGGTAGAAAGCTGGTGAGGATAAAGTTCAAGGAAGTGCTTTTGCTGTAAGCAGCCCCCTTCATTCATCAGGGGAATTTGATTTCATGCTGTGAATAACTTGGCTTAGAAATTGTGTTTCTTTGGGACCGGCTTGTAGAGTTCTGCACACCTCAGAGCATGAGAACTGTGTCAGGGTGAAGAGTGGGCTGCTTGCTTTGTTCCATGGGGCTGGCTAGGTGGTAAGATGGCTGCAGAGTTCTGTTTTTTGTGCTGGAATTGAGAGGTGACTTTTCCAGGGCTTGGGGACGGGGGCAAATGAATCCCAAGGAGCAGGAAATGACATTTGCAAAAATGACAAATGGCATGTAAAGAGTCAGAGACTCTTTTCTAGTTGCTTTTTAAAAAAACTAACTGTAGCCCTAACTGGTTTGGCTCAGTGGATAGATAGAGCGTCGGCCTGAGGACTGAAGGGTCCCAGGTTCGATTCCGGTCAAGGGCATGTACCTTGGTTGTGGGCACATCCCCAGTAGGAGGTGTTCAGGAGGCAGCCAATCAATGTTTCTAACTCTCTATCCCTCTCCCTTCCTCCTCTCTGTAAAAAAATCAATAAAATACATTTTTTTAAAAACAGCTAACTGTAAGCCATCCCTGGCTGGTGTTTGTCAGTAGTTAGAGTGTCAGCCCGCCCACCAAAGGATCGCAGGTTCAATTTCCAGTCAAGGGCACATACTTGCATTGCAGGTTCATTCCCAGCCCAGTCAGGGCAGGTGTGGGAGGTAGTCAATCGTTTCTCTGTCTTTCTCTCCTCTCTCCCTCTCTTCCACTCTCTCTAAAAATCAATGGAAAAAGTATCTTCAGGTGAGGATTAACAAAAAATATTAAAAAAAACTATGTCAGATTATTTTCAAACTAAACATCTGAGTTATCAGTCCTTGAAAATTGTTTTTGAGCCCTTGTGTTTGCCTCATTGGGCTCTCTGGAGAGTGCTGTCCATTGAGTTGGCAGAAGGTATAGTGAGAGCTGAATGCACACATATACCCAGTGTCCAAGAATAGCCCATCTGTTGTGTGAGATTCCATGTTTCAATACCAGATGGTTAAACACTTAAATCAGTCTTTCCAAAGATCCAGATGACCCATTTCAGAGATTTCCTGTAACCCGAGCCCTAGGGATAGAGTGAGATTCTGGGGTTCTGAGGAAAGCTTCCCTCCTACACTAAACAGCAGTAGGTGTGCTCTGCTTCCTTTGTAAATCCTTAGTTTTCTGCCCCATTCCCCGTGTTGTTACTTTAATTTGCATTGGACTGGAAGGTAAAAATGTAACTGCCATATTCAAATGGAGCTTTCTTTATTTTTAAATATATTTTTATTGATTTCAGAGAGGAAGGGAGAGGGAGAGAGAGAGAAACATCAATGATGAGAGAGAATCATTGATCCGCTGTCTCCTGCACTCCCCCTACTGGGAATCAAGCCCGCAAGTCAGGCATATGCCCTTGACTGGATTGAATCTGGGACCCTTCAGTCCACAGGCCTATGCTCTATCTACTGAACCAAACCGGCTAGGGCTAGAGCTTTCTTTTATGTAAAATGATCCACTTAGACAAGTGATGGCGAACCTTTTGAGCTCGGCGTGTCAGCATTTTGAAAAACCCTAACTTAACCCTGGTGCCGTGTCACATATAGAAATTGTTTGATATTTGCAACCATAGTAAAACAAAGACTTATATTTTTGATATTTATTTTATATATTTAAATGCCACTTAACAAAGAAAAATCAACCAAAAAAATGAGTTTGCATGTCACCTCTGACACGTGTGTCATAGGTTTGCCATCACTGTCTTAGACTATGTTGATTTGTTGGGTGAAGAGTTGAGATAGCAGTGTTAATACAGTAAATAACACTGGTGGGATAAAAGATTATTTTCATATTCAATTCTCACAGGTAAAAGTACAGCCCTGGCTGCCCTTCTCATCTTCTACCTCCCATGCATGAAAACTAGTTCAGTCTGTCCCAAACCATATTTGTTGCTTTTCCATTTTGGTCACCATTATCCATGCCCTTTCACATTTTTAGACTTGGGCCATCTCTCCAAGCCCTGCCAATCTTTTACGTACCAATTCTAATTTTACTTCAGCTCTGTCTGATACCTTCCCCAACCACCCAGAGCTGAATCTCTTCCTTTCTCTGGGCCCCAGGAAATGGTCTATGCCATCTATTGTCTTGTGGTTTAGTTATAGTTAAGTGAAAGTATTACATCTCAAGTACACTATAAGATTCTCATCAGCAAGTACAGTGTCCCATTCATTCTTTGTTTCAACACATCATCTTCGCTCTATAAATCTGTTTTTGATTTGGTTAATGGACAGCTCAGTTCTCAATTCTAAAGATTAGAGACTAGAATAATCCAAAAACACTTAACTCCTTTGAAATATCATGAAGGAAGGAGAAGATTTAGCTGCTCTGTAATTGGGGTCATCAGTTCTCTTCTATTCAGTAGTAGAGTTTGTTGAGTTTAATGTCCTTTTCATAAGACACTTCTCATGTGGTGAAGAGATGAGCAGAATAAGGGCATTGCTTCACAGAAGTCACACAGAGGAAATGAAGACTACATAGGTTAGGTTCACGAAGATGATAATTTCTATTTACAACTAAGTACCCTAAAATGTCATTTGTGCACATCACTCACTTAAAGGTTTTATAAATTCATCTTGATTTCACAGGTGAATGAATTGGGTGAATAAGGACCTTGAACTCCACTTCCAAAAACCTTAAGAAAATTTACTTTAATGCTTATTGATATGAAAATGAAAATGTTGGGACTTTAGAGAATATTTTGTTTAAATTGAGTGGTTCAGTAGACCACAGAGTAGTGTTCTCTTACTCGAGCTTCTATATTCAATCCTTCCTGGCTCATTTGGAAAATAAATTCATCTACAAAATTCTCCTTTAGGAGTCTCTTACAGGGAAAATGTTTCCTAGTTAGAGCCCTTTCTTTTCTCCTGTAGCTCTGAATCTTATCATGTATCAACTTACTGCAAACATTTTAACCAACTGCTGAGGGTAATTCATAGCTTTGAAAACCCATTCAGAAATTTAAGGTGTTGCCCTGGCCGATGGGCTCAGTGGTTAGAGCACCAGCCCATGCACTGAAGGGTCTTGGGTTCCAATCCCTGTTAAGGGGACGTACTTGGGTTTCAGGTTTGTTTCCGAGCCCCAGTGTTGGAACGGCCAATTGATGTGTTTGCTCTCGCATCGATGGCCCCCTCTCAAAAAATTAATGGAAAATGTATCCTTGTGTGAGGATTAACTTTTTTAAAAAATTATGGTAACAAGTATTTTCTTTTCTTTGCTAACAGCTCCCTATGAAATTATTTCATATTATATTATTATATAATACTATATAGCTATAATATTTTATTTATAATATTTATATTTTGTTTACAAATACTTATGATTATTATTATATAATATTATAGTATTATTAGTTTGGTGGTGTTCTATATATGTTGTTTGGAAATAAATGCATTTTCAGAATTTGTTGACCATACTCATAGGGAGAGAGGGTAGTTTGGTTAAGGACCTGTGTGTGTATCATGGAGCATTCCAGATCACAGAGCCCAGAAACATTTCGTCTTGGGCTGGGTGGTGGACATGGGGTTGCAGAGTAGAGGGTGAAACACTGATAGAGTTGTTGACAGTATATATGCACTTTAGCAGCCATAGTAATGCTGGATCACAGGCATTTCTGTGTCCTGTGAAATGTGTACTATCTTGGGAATGTTACCACTTCTTGCCCAGGGTGTTTTGTAGAGGTGTAAAAAACACCCTCCTCCTGCCTTCCAGTTGAGGCGCCCTTTGGGGAATTGGTGTCTTGGTTAAACACATCAAATAAACAACTCTGGGAATCTGGTGACAGGTTCTAAAAAGTTCTCATATGTTTGTATTATGTTTTCATGACATATATTTGTGACAAAGAATTGAAAATACTCTAGAATTATTTTTCTTTCTGAAGTAGTTGACTTATGGCATAAAATTAAATGTTAAGTTCTGTGTTTTTTATTTTTCTAATACAAGTAGCTCTGTAAATCTGAAAAATAAAAGGAGTTACTGTTTTAAAGAATATTTTTGCCCCCTCTGCAGTAACTCTTCGGTTTTAATAGGATTAGTATTGGCAGACTGTTAGAATGGACATTCAGATTTTGCTGTTGGAGAAACTTAGTTGCCCACTAAGAACACGAGTTCCCATCAGATTAAAATTAAAGACATGCGTTGTCTTCTACTTTCTCTTTCTTTGTGGCCTTCAGATCATTAAATTTAGTGACTCAGCTAATTTTTTTTTTACCCACCTCTTAGAAAAGTTGAATGTGTTTGTGACCAAGCACTTAAGGTTATTTCCTTTAAACCAAGTGTTTAAGACGTTTTTAGATTTATAACAGTCTTTGTTTACTGTGTAATTCAGTCCAATTGAGGAACTAGTAAAACTGCATTATCCAGACATCAAAGACAGACATGTAAGAAGAGCATACTTATACCAGGAAACCTATTAGGTTTCTAACAAGTGGAAAGTTACCAGGTGTCCAAAAATTAACCACTCCCATGCCAGTTTTTTCTTTTCTCTCTATCTCTATCTCTATCTCTATCTCTATCTCTATCTCTATATAAAAGTTAGTTAGCATTATGGGTTTAAAATATCAGTTGCTACATTCTTGAGTTGAGAATGTTTTTTTCTTTAGCTTCCTTCAGATAACTGAGACTAACTTGAATGGACTAAATAAAGTAACATGCCATTAAAAAATTGTAACTAAGCAGGTATTGAATGGATGATAGTTCAAAATGGAGACAATATCTTTATTTCTTGAGGTTTAAGAGCAGATCAGGGTGTGTTTTCCTGAGATTCCTGTGAAGGGAGATTATTTGGCCACTTTACAGAGAATACGTGGACTGACCTGCCAGGTGCATGCAGCAGTCACTTGAAGTAGGACCTGTGTCACCAAGTTGTGTTTCAAGATTGGTCAAATGGGTGGCCTTGACGCCTGCTAGTCCCTGGGATGAGGAATTGATAGAGAAGGACCCTGTATTGGGAGCAGCACCCTTGAAACCTTCATCGACATTCCCATCTGAGTCTCCGTTTTAACAACCCAGGCCTCCTCATGGGTTGAAACAAAATTGTGTATGTGCGCTACAGAGTCATGTGCAAAAGCTTTCCTTTTCAGGTATTTCAGAGTAAACATACTTTATTTAGGTATTCATAAACATCTCATAATTTTACTTAGGTAAGCAATTCCCCAGGGAGGTGGGGTGAGGGTGGGGGTGGGGCTCGGGAAGATTTATTTTGTCTTGTCTCTCCCATGGGTGCCTGCTGGAGTCTGGAACTTAGCTTCTTTAGGAGCACGCCACTAAGGTTATCTGGAGGCCATTGCTTACAGTGGCTGAGATTTCTCTTTTGAAAATAGTCACGAGTTTGACATACCACATCAGCCACATTTTGTTTCCATAGGGGGTTTGACTTTCTGGGTATCAGAGGAAGATATGGGTGTTTTGGAAAGGTCTGAGAAGTTATCATAGGGGACAACTGTGCTCTCCCATTCATTGCCCCCTCGTCTCAGTCAGAATAACGTTTGGTGGTCTGACTTCTGGCAACATTTCTTATGAGATAGGCCACAAAAACATAGTAAGATTGTGGAAATATTGGGTACCTACCAGACATAAATGAGATTCAAGAGAAAATTGCTCTGTTTATTTTAAATTCTCCTCTTTGGGTGCTCTCAGGAGACTGTCTATTTGGTTGCAGGTTTTGCAAAGTCTTATTTGTGCATCTAAGTAGATGGCAGTGCAACATAAATAGTAGTAGTCAGAAGACCATTTCCGAAGAGGCAGCCAGAGACTACACATCTGACTTATTTAGCTGGAAAGTTTCTAAAGAATTTGTAAGACATCATAACATTGTATTACCTCATCTATTCAAACTTTAAGTCCTGTACGGTGCCACTTTTCAGCCACAGTCTGTGCTTCCACAACCTTCAGGAAAAAAATCTAAGCTCTCTGAAAGTGGCTTGATCTGGCTCCTGCTCACCAGCTAGTGCATTTCTCTCATCTCTTCCCCACTCACACTTGGTTTCACCTGGTTCCCCCATCGCCCATGCTTTTTTTTCTGGAGAGAGAGGGTCTTTGCTCATTTCATTCCGTCTACTTCAGGTCTCACCTGAGATGGAACTTCTTTCACAAAGGTTTTCCTAAATCTAAAAGACTGGATTTGAAGACTCTTTAATATGCTCTCATAGTCATTCATTTATCCACTTTTTCAATAAATATTTGTGTCAAGCACTGTGTCATAACTGAGGACGCAGAAGTGAACAAGATAGGCCCTAGCCGGTTTGGCTCAGTGGATAGAGCGTCGGCCTATGGACCAAAGGGTCCTGGGTTCGATTCCAGTCAAGGGCACGTACCTTGTTTGCAGGCTTCTCCCTGGTCAGGGTGCATGCAGGAGGCAACCATTTGATGTGTTTCTCTCACATCGATATTTCTCTCTGACTCCCTCTCTTCCATTCTGTCTGAAAATCAATGGAAAAATATCCTTGGGTAAGGATCAAAAAAAAAAAAAAAAAGTATTGAACAAGACAGTTGGGACTTGTCCTCACAGAGCTTATGTTCTTTTTTTCCTTCTTAATATATTTTTATTGATTTCAGAGAGAAAGGGAGGAGAGAGCAAAACATCAATGATGAGAGAAAATCATTGATTGGCTGCACACCTCCCACTGGGGATGGAGCCTGCAACCTGGGCATGTGCCCTGACTGGAATTGAACCATGACCTCCTGGTTTTAGGTCAGTGCTCAACCACTGAGCCATACTGGCCGGGCGTGCTTATGTACTTGTCAGGGAAACCACCCCATATTCACACATTATAAAACTTTTTATGCTGTAGCTGGTTGGCTCAGTGGATAGAGCGTCAACCTGTGGACTAAAGGGTCCCGGGTTTGATTCTGGCCAAGGGCACATGTCCGGGTTGCGGGCTCATTCCCCAGTGAGGGGCGTGCAGGAGGCAGCCAATCAATGATTCTCTCTCATCGTTGAAATTTCTATCTCTCTCTCTCCCTTCCTCCCTGAAACCAATAAAAAACTATGTTAATAAATAAATAAATAACTTTTTATTTGGAAATAATTACAGACTTGTAGAAAGTTGCAAAATTAAAATAGCACAAAGGAATATCCTATATACTTTGCCCACATTCATCTATTATTGATATTTTACCTCCTCATTTGCATTCTTACTCTCTATATAAACTTAGTGAGGGTTTTTTTCTGGACCAGTAACATACATTATGACCTTTCCCCCCAAAATATTTCAGAGTGTATTTCCTAAGAGCATGGCTGTTCTCTCACATGAATGTTAAATCAACTTCATAAATTTACATAAGTAAAATTCTTTTATTTAATATTCTGTTATAGTCCAGTGTTGTTAACTGATCTAATAATGTCCTGTATAGATCCCCCTTTACCCCTCTCTGGTGCACAATTCAGTCTAGGGTCAGGTAATGGCATTTAGTTAGGATGTCTCTTTTTAGCCTCCCTTAATCTGTAATGTTTACATAACCATTCTTTGTCAATTATGATGTTGCTATTTTTTTTAAAGTATAGGGTGTCCCCTCTCCCCCATTTTTAAACAGAATCTGGCTCATTTTGTGTTTTTCTGATGTTTCCTTGTGATTAGGATGAGGTAATGGATTCTAAGCCATCATACTGCATAGTGATGTATCCTCCCGGGGGATCACATTTGAGGCTCATGATGTTCTTCTAGCCCTCTTTGGTGATGATAATTTTCATTACCCAAAGTGTTGCCCAGTTTCTCCACTGTATAATTAGTGTTGCTGTTTTTATTTTTTCCTTTGCAACTAGTAAGTAGCCTTTCAGAGGACACCTCAATTACGTACAAATACGCTGCTCCTCATCAAAATCTCCCCCCTAGATTTAGCGTCAAGTGGTGATTCTTGTCTGATCCAGTAGTACGACCTGAAGGTTTCTTTATTTTGCAGTGGCTTATAATTCCTTACTGTACTTGGTTTGATGCTCAGACTGTCTCAGATTTGACCTGTGGGAGCTCCTTTGACTGGCTCCTGTATCCTTATGAGGCATTCTATCATTTTTTCTAGCACTTCCTTTCTTGCACAACAAGATGTTCCAGGCTCATCTTGTACTAATCCTGCCCTATCCTTGGAATCAGCAGTTTTTCCAAGCAGCCCTCAAACCCTTGTTTTAGCACTTAGCACACTGCTTACTATATGTCTTCCTTTGTTAGAGGACTTTGTACCTCTCTGAGGGTACATTTATGGCATTCTTATTCACTCTTACATCTTCAACCAGTATTAGGTCTGGAACATTCATTGTTTGCTGTATTTGTTGAATAAGAATATCGATTTCTGCTGTAGTTCAGTGATTATAATTGAATTCCAAAATGATGATACTGATGGGTTTTCTTTTTTTCCTCCATCTAGGAAGAAATGTTGGCTATTTGGCGATGATAAGTGGCAAAAACTGACCTTGTACTGGTACACAAGCACTACAGGACCTGACACTGCTGCATGGACAGCCAGCCCCTGCTGATAATGTTGGGAAGCCATCGGGTCCACTGGAAAACACTAATCTGATCTCGGAAGTGGCTGATTGTGGCAGGATGTGTCGACGATGATGATGGCAAGAAAGCAAGATGTCCGCATTCCCACCTACAACATCAGTGTGGTGGGATTGTCTGGGACCGAGAAGGAGAAGGGCCAGTGCGGCATTGGGAAGTCTTGTCTGTGCAACCGCTTCGTGCGCCCAAGTGCTGATGAATTTCACTTGGACCATACCTCTGTCCTCAGCACCAGTGACTTTGGTGGGCGAGTGGTCAATAATGACCACTTTCTCTACTGGGGAGAAGTTAGCCGATCCCTGGAGGATTGCGTGGAATGTAAGATGCACATTGTGGAGCAGACTGAATTCATTGATGATCAGACTTTTCAACCTCATCGCAGCACGGCCCTACAGCCCTATATCAAGAGAGCTGCTGCGACCAAGCTCGCATCTGCTGAGAAACTCATGTACTTTTGCACTGACCAGCTGGGGCTGGAGCAGGACTTTGAGCAGAAACAAATGTCAGATGGAAAGCTGCTAATTGATGGTTTTCTTCTCGGTATTGACGTTAGCAGGGGCATGAATAGGAACTTTGATGACCAGCTCAAGTTTGTCTCCAATCTCTACAATCAGCTTGCAAAAACAAAAAAACCCATAGTGGTGGTCCTGACTAAGTGTGACGAAGGCGTTGAGCGGTACATTAGAGATGCACATACTTTTGCCTTAAGCAAAAAGAACCTCCAGGTCGTGGAGACCTCTGCAAGATCCAACGTAAACGTGGACTTGGCTTTCAGCACCTTAGTGCAGCTCATTGATAAAAATCGGGGAAAGACGAAGATCATTCCTTACTTTGAAGCTCTCAAGCAGCAGAGTCAGCAGATAGCGACGGCAAAAGACAAATATGAGTGGCTGGTGAGTCGCATTGTGAAAAACCACAATGAGAACTGGCTAAGTGTCAGCCGAAAGATGCAGGCCTCTCCTGAGTACCAGGACTATGTCTACCTGGAAGGGACTCAGAAAGCCAGGAAGCTGTTTCTCCAGCACATCCACCGCCTCAAGCACGAGCATATTGAGCGCAGAAGGAAGCTGTACCTGGCAGCCCTGCCATTAGCTTTTGAAGCTCTTATACCCAATCTAGATGAAATAGACCACCTAAGCTGCATAAAAGCCAAAAAGCTCTTGGAGACCAAGTCAGAATTCTTGAAGTGGTTTGTTGTGCTTGAGGAGACCCCATGGGATGCCACCAGCCACATTGACAACATGGAGAATGAGCGGATTCCCTTTGACTTAATGGACACGGGCCCCGCAGAGCAGCTGTATGAGGCCCACTTAGAGAAACTACGGAACGAGAGGAAAAGAGCTGAGATGAGAAGGGCATTTAAAGAAAACCTGGAGACCTCGCCTTTCATAACTCCTGGGAAACCTTGGGAAGAGGCCCGTAGTTTCATCATGAATGAAGATTTCTACCAGTGGCTGGAAGAATCTGTATACATGGATATCTATGGGAAACACCAAAAGCAAATTATAGACAGAGCAAAGGAAGAGTTTCAGGAGCTGCTTGTAGAATATTCAGAATTGTTCTATGAGCTAGAGCTGGATGCAAAGCCCAGCAAGGAGAAGATGGGGGTCATTCAGGATGTTCTGGGGGAGGAACAGCGATTTAAAGCATTACAGAAGCTCCAAGCAGAGCGCGATGCCCTTATTCTGAAGCACATTCATTTTGTGTACCACCCAACAAAAGAAACGTGCCCTAGCTGCCCGGCTTGTGTGGATGCTAAGATTGAGCACTTGATTAGTTCTTGGTTTATCCGGCCATCTGACCGGAATCAGAAAAATTCACTTTCTGACCCCAACATTGATAGAATCAACTTGGTTATCTTGGGCAAAGATGGTCTTGCCCGAGAGTTGGCCAATGAGATTCGAGCTCTTTGTACAAATGATGACAAGTACGTGATAGATGGTAAAATGTATGAGCTTTCCCTGAGGCCAATAGAAGGCAACGTCAGGCTTCCTGTGAACTCTTTCCAAACGCCAACATTTCAGCCCCACGGATGTCTCTGCCTTTACAATTCAAAGGAATCTCTGTCCTACGTGGTGGAGAGTATAGAGAAGAGTAGAGAGTCCACACTTGGTAGGCGAGATAATCATTTGGTCCATCTCCCACTGACACTGATTTTGGTTAACAAGAGAGGAGACACCAGCGGGGAGACCCTGCATAGCTTAATACAACAAGGTCAGCAGATTGCTAGCAAACTTCAGTGTGTCTTTGTGGACCCTGCTTCTGCTGGCATTAGTTACGGACGCAACATTAACGAAAAGCACATCAGTCAAGTGTTGAAAGGACTCCTGGACTCTAAGCGCAACTTAAACCTGGTCAGTTCTACTGCTAGCATCAAAGACCTGGCTGATGTTGACCTGCGAATTGTCATGTGTTTGATGTGTGGAGATCCTTTTAGTGCAGACGACATACTCTTGCCTGTCCTTCAGTCCCAAACCTGTAAATCTTCCCATTGTGGGAGCAACAACTCTGTTTTACTTGAACTACCAATCGGACTACACAAGAAGCGCATTGAACTGTCTATTCTTTCATACCATTCCTCGTTTAGCATCAGGAAAAGCCGGTTAGTCCATGGGTACATTGTTTTTTATTCAGCCAAACGTAAGGCCTCCCTGGCTATGCTACGTGCCTTTCTTTGTGAAGTGCAGGACATTATCCCCATCCAGCTGGTCGCACTCACTGATGGCGCTATAGATGTCCTGGACAACGACTTAAGTCGGGAACAGCTGACTGAGGGGGAGGAGATTGCTCAAGAAATTGATGGCAGATTCACAAGCATTCCCTGTAGCCAGCCCCAGCATAAACTTGAGCTCTTCCACCCGTTTTTTAAAGATGTGGTGGAGAAAAAGAACATCATTGAGGCTACTCATATGTACGATAACGCTGCCGAGGCCTGTAGCACCACGGAGGAGGTGTTTAACTCTCCTCGGGCGGGCTCTCCGCTCTGCAACTCAAACCTGCAGGATTCAGAAGAGGATATCGAGCCCCCTTCTTACAGCCTGTTTCGAGAGGACACATCACTGCCCTCCCTGTCCAAAGATCATTCTAAGTTCTCTATGGAACTGGAGGGAAATGATGGGCTGTCTTTGTTCATGAGCAACTTTGAGAGTAAAACAACTTTGAACAACAAAGTACCTCCGCCAGTCAAACCAAAGCCTCCTGTCCATTTTGAAATTACAAAGGGGGATCTGTCTTACTTAGAACAAGGCCATAGAGATGGACAGAGGAAGTCTATGTCTTGTAGCACCTGGCTACCTCCAGATGGGTTCGATCCTTCTGATTACGCCGAACCCATGGATGCTGTGGTCAAGCCAAGGAATGAAGAAGAAAACATATACTCAGTGCCCCATGACAGCACTCAAGGCAAGATCATCACCATTCGGAATATCAACAAAGCCCAATCTAATGGCAGTGGGAATGGTTCTGATAGTGAAATGGACACTAGCTCTCTAGAGCGAGGCCGCAAAGTTTCCATTGTGAGCAAGCCAGTGCTATACAGGACAAGATGCAGCCGCCTAGGGAGGTTTGCTAGTTATCGAACCAGCTTCAGCGTGGGGAGCGATGATGAGCTGGGACCCATCCGGAAGAAAGAGGAGGACCAGGCATCCCAAGGTTATAAAGGGGACAATGCTGTCATTCCATATGAAACAGATGAAGATCCAAGGAGGAGAAATATTCTTCGCAGTCTAAGAAGGAACACTAAGGTAAGACACCAGTTGAGAAATGAGTCATAGAAGTAGCTTGCCCAGTATCTTGGTGAGAGTTTACTGATGATGGTTTTCAAGGACAACTTCCTCTGGTAAAAATCTGTGTGTGTGTGTTTACTCTTTGTTTGACTTAGCATATAAAAGTAAGCAGTGTTGCCCGGCTGGTGTTCCTCAGTGGTTGAGCTTTGACCTGTGAACCAGGAAGTCACGGTTTGATTCCTGGTCATGGCACATGCCCTGGTTGCTGGCTCGATCCTTAGTAAGGGGCATGCAGGAGGCAGCTGATCAATGATTCTCTCTCATCATTGACATTTCTATCTCTCTCTCCCTCTCCCTTCCTCTCTGAAATCAATAAAAATATATTTAATACAAAAAAAGTAGGCAGTGTTTTTGATAGCTACTGCTGGTGTTCTCAATAGTGAGGACCTTGAATAGACAGCTTGACTTGTCTTTGTTCAAAATGATAATTACCAAAATGAGCAGAAAGTGTTGAACTTGTCAGTATTCTGACAAGTTGCCAAGCTAGTGACGATATGCTTGTTCTTCCTTCACTTAAATACCAGAATCCAAAATTGTGTGCCTCAGTCTTATTGCTAAACAAACAGCTCACTCATACATGTCTTACTGGCTCCTCTTCCCCATAACATTTTAGGTTAGAAAAAGTGATAATTATTTTATTGGCACAAATCAGTAAAGGGTATTCAAGTACGTAAATGAAAAATAAGGATCTTACCACCGTGACTTCTAAACCTGTTCCATATTTACAGTGTCAGAAAGGGGCAAGGCTGTATCATTTTTGTTCTGTTCCTCTCCCACTCTGAGCTGATATTAATAAATATCATAGGCATTCTTTTCCTATCTGGTTTTCCCTCGGTTTGTTTTTCTGCTTGGATGCCTTTATCTGCCTTTAGTATTTTGTTCTCCAAAGGTTGGTAGTGAACAGACCCATTGAAAGCATGAAGCCAGAAAGTAGCCTGACCTACGTCCCAGTATTTCCTTAAAGCTCCTGTTTAATGATACTGGGATCCAAACATTTTGAACGTTTTGTCTTCTCTTCCTCCTCCACTCCCAGTGTTGCCAGAACAGCTTCTCTAAATGCTGACAGGATTCCGATTTGTGGGAGTGTTTGCACACCTGGGAATTAGGAAAGTGGCATAATAGCACACTGCGAATTATAACTGTTTTTCTGACTTCTGTTTTTAATACCTGTTGAAAATAATGCTTTTAAAACACAATTCCCAAACAAACCATGCTTTAAACTGTAAAGAGCACACACTGTGTAGGCTCAGCAGAAAACGGCTGGATAGGGTGAGCACCTGAGGTCGCTACATCAATGCTGGTAATGAGCACTTTTTACCTAAGAACTTCTTTTTTTAAAATATTTTTTTATTTTAAATATATTTTAATTGATTTTAGAAAGGAAGGGAGAGGGAGAGAGAGATAGAAACATCAATGATGAGAGAGAATCGTTGATCGGCTATCTCCTGCACGCCCCACACTGGGGATTGAGCCCACAACTGGGGCATGTGCCTTGACCGGGAATCGAACCATGACCTCCTGGTTCACAGGTCGACGCTCTACCACTGAGCCACGCTGGCCTGGCTACCTAAGAACTTCCTTATTCTGGGTTGCTGGGTCAGCATGCAAGAAAGTGATTGACCTCCCATCTATCTTAGTTATGTGGGCCACACCTCTTCAAGTCAAATAAAAACGATATCTCTGGCACAAGAGCAATAGCGTGCCAGAAGTCAGTTTAAGAGTATCCTTTGGAAAGAGTGAGTAAAAGGTGAAATTGTCTTTTCCTGCCTTGGAAAATGGTGCTTTGAAATGAGTGTATTTGCTTTGTCATCTTAATGCAGAGATAAGCAAAGCCTTGATTCTCTTCCCGTTTGGAGCAAACTTGCAATTAAAATTGCTGCCATTAATGTAGACTGACACTTGTCTTACAGGAAAAGCAAGATACCATGGGCCAGAGAATGTCATGCCAGCCCCATTTGGCCTTTGATTTTTACTGTCATGACAAAGCAATAAGTATTTATTTGAAGTGAGGGGGGAACCAGTTGGTAATGGAAAACACACTTAGTGCCTCCTGCCAGACACCACTGAGGAAATGGCACAGACCTGTGCACCCAGTTGAGGCAGCAAAACCCATGCACGTTGTGAAAATAGGTGCTCTGCTGGGGGGGTGGAGGGGCTAAGTAGGGATGGGCTGTGTTGGGGCAGAGCAGAAATCCCATGTTGGGAGTAGTTAAGGTAGTATAGTATGTGATTAGCTCAGGCTCTGGGAAGGGGGACGCTAAATCCCAACTCCTCCACTTCCTCACTGGGACTTTGGGCATATGGTTCACCTCTCCACATCCCTTCTGCAAAAGGGGAGAACAGTAGTACTGTCCTCATATGGTTGTGGGGAATGGAATGAGCACACTGCATGCTGGGAGCATTAGTTATGATATTTAACTAGACCTTGAGGAATGAGGTATGAAAAGGCTGGAAGGTGAAAAAATGCATGTTGTATTCAAAGAAAAGATAAAAGTGGTCAGGTCTAGCTGTGGGCTTGGGGGACCAACATTTTCCCTCCCTTTTGTGCAAATTTTAACCCTATGCGTTATTTAGCTACTTTTTCAGCCCTTACCCTAGCAACAGCCCCAACAACAACAAAAAAGCTATGCTCTGGGTACTGAAGTGATGTGGAGAAGAGAAATTGCTCAGCCTCTTGGCTCATTTGCTGGATTAGCTCTTTACTGTAAAATTGGACTTGGAGTGAGGGACTCGCTTTCATTTCTGCTAATGAAAGTGCAGACTGTAGAGCTGACTCTCATTCTGGGTCCTTTTCCCAGCTGAACCATTTAGCAACCCACCCTCATAGTGGGAGTCTTCCGCACTCAGCTGAATGAAATTGAAAATCTACGATTGCACTTGAGTGGGGTCTATGAATAGATGCTTTGTCTGTAAAGAGCTGTTGTTGCACATGGTCTCTGTCTCCCAGTGCCATGCGTTTGCAAAGAGGAGATCAGGACTGGCAGGGTCTTATTTTAAAGGAAAAAAACAGGCTGGGGTGCCTTGCTCCACAAAATGTGCCTTTTGGGCAAGCTCAAATTGCTGAATTTGGTGTGTTTGACCACAAATTAAAGAGAAGCCATTATTGGTTATTTACCCTTCTATCTTATGTGCTCTTATTTTTGTGTTTAAAAAAAAAAAAGACAAAACAGAATGATAAAGAAAATCTTTCACTCACTGGAGCCTACCACATGACAAGACAACCTATTGAAAAGCAAACCAATTCAATCACGCATTGTTTGGTCTATAAGGCACCAAGTACCCAGTTTGACAGTTTGTGTTCCCCCCAGTGAATTGGCTTATTTCATCGGATTCAGTGAATTGGCTAGTTGTTGTGGCTTTGTGTGGACACAGCTCTCATTTTGTGAGGCCTAGAACGGAGTTAAAGTTTCTAGTGTGAATAAAAACCAGCTGGGGAATTGGGCTGCTCCCTCCCCAGGGAGGGATGTTGCATTTGACAGACAGGCTGAATGGTATGGAATAAGATTTTTTTGACCTGCTCAGAAAAGACTCTCAGTGTGTGCTTCCAAAGGGCTGGTCCTACTCAGTGAGCTGTGAGGCCAAATAAATACCCTGGTCTTAAAAATGGGGTGGGGGCACTGACCTGACCTTGGATTTTCTAGTTTTTGAATGAATTGTATTTTTTAAGAGCAATACTTTTGCTCCAAAGCTCATGCTTATTCATTATTTTAGGAAGGAAACAATGCAGTGCATAGGCGTTCAATGAGCACTTGTGCTGATCTAGCTCAAGTCACAGGGATGATAGATGTTAAGCATGAACTCACATGCATTTTGAATGTTACCAGAAGGGAGGTACAGGGTACTGTGGAATTGTGTAGCAAGTATATCTGGGAAAGCTCTCCAAAGAAATGATACATAAAGCTGAGACTTCTAGGGTGAGGCAGGCAGAGTCAGTGAAGATGGGGGTTTCATGAGGGGAGCTTTCAAGAAAACAGTATGAAACTTGGAGCTGCAAAAACATGGCATGTTCAAAGAGTTGAAAGAAACCTAGAGTGGTTACTGCAAAAAGTGAGGTAGAACCAGGCCAAGTAGCAGGGCTGTGCATACCATACAAAGGGTTTTGTACTTTGCTACCTTTTTAAATACCTACCTATTGTGTACCAGGTACATACCAGGCATTTTCATAATAGTTTTCATCTATTTCTCTTATCAGTGATTTTTTAAAATTTTGGGTTTTGGAGATGAGAAAATAGGCTCAGAGAGATTAAATACCCTGCCCAAGTTAGTCAAGAGGAGGAGCTGAGATTCCTGAAGCCTGGTCCATTGACTTCCACTTCCGGTGGGTTTTTAGAATCCAGTCTACTAGAAAGATGGTACTATTCAGTAGCCAGGCACACATTTGGACCACTCAGTCAGTCAGTTGAGTCAATTTGTTCCTTTTAAACAAATTATCTGAAAAAAGTCCATTTCCCCACACTGCCTCCTAAGAACAGCATGGTGCTGTTTGTTTCTAGCTTCAGAGTCTAGTTGAGTAGAAGACAAAAAAGGCATGGAGACACTGAAATAGCAGCTGGAACTCTGAGAAATTATTTTGAACTGGTGTCATTCGTTTCTCAGTTTATTTTAAGCCTAAAGCACTGCTATAGTGTGTTTTTGGTAATAAAAATAGACTATCTTTAACTATTTGCCTTTAGCTTACAGCACACCTGCTCTCTCTATATATATATATATTACAGTAGGCAACCCAAATCTCTTTTCAAAGAACAGGGGATTGCTCTGATCTTCACTGAGTCAACTTGTTCCCTCCAACACCTAGTGATACTGAAACATCTTTGTAAGGACCAGATTATTTCCTCTCTGGTCAGGAATCACCTCCACTTCCCTAGAGAAAGGCCTTCGGAATTCGTTTTCTCCAATGTTGGAGAGCAGGGAAGCAGGTAAAGACTGGTGTGTAGCTCTGGGAAGTCCACATTCAGTGAGTATTGAGTCAAGAAGGATGTTTGTAAAAATTTTCCTGGGCCTGGCCGGTGTGGCTCAGTTGGTTGAGCATCGCTCTGTGCACCAAAGGATCACCAATCCGATTCCCGGTCAGAGGATATGCCGGAGTTGAAGGTTCGTTACCCGCCTGGGGTGCATACAGGAGGTAACTGATTGATGTCAATGTTTCTGTCTTTCTCTCTCTCGAATCAATAAAAACATATTTTTTAAAAAATTTTCCTGGAACTAGTAGACCCCTCCACCTCAGCCCCATATTGCGTTGGCCTTTCAGTCTGAAACAGCAACAGGGATTGACCCATATTTGCTAGACATCATGCCTTTATTTTATTTTATTTTATTTTATTTTAACCCTCACCAGAGGGTATTTTTTTCATTGATTTCAAGAGAGAGTGAAAGGGAGGGAGAAAGAGAGAAACATGGATTTGAGAGAGACACATCAATTGGTTGTCTCCTATACATCCCCCGACCAGGGCTCGAGAACCTCCAATCAATTTATAGGCCCTTAACCGGAAATTGAACCACGACCCTTTGGTCCATGGGCCTACGCTCTAACCACTGAGTAAACGGGCCAGGGCGGTCGTGCCTTTAATAGAGCAAAAAATTATTGGTCTCAGTTTATTTGGGGCACTGAGGGGACAACCTGCCTTTCTTTTCCCATCATGTGAGGGATTAGGGATGCTAGGAAAGCTGAGACTTAGTGATACTTCCTGTTCCCTCCCTAAATAAAGATGCCCTGAGATGGTGAGTGACCCCATCATAGTGCTGACTGCCAGCTTGAAGGAGACAAGTCTGAGCACTTGTGCTTTCATAATAGACTTTGCCAGTAAGAACAAATCCACCCTCGGGTTTTCTCTTAAACTTGGGCTTTGATTTGATCAGAGACAGAAGGGGGAGCACCAGTTAACCAAGAATGCATTTGGGGCATGAACAAATAGCTTCATTGGAGAGGTTTTTTTGAGCCCTAGCCGGTTTAGTTCAGTGGATAGAGCATCGGCCTAAGGACTGAATGGTCCCAGATTTGGTTCTGTCAAGGCCACGTACCTCAGTTGCAGGCTCCTCCCAGCCTGGGCCCTCACATCGATATTTCTCTCTGTCTTTCCCTCTCTCTTCCACTCTCTCTGAAAATCAATGGAAAAATATCCTTGAGTGAGGATTTTTTAAAAAGAAAAGAAAAGGTCTTTTTGAAGCTCTGTGGGAAATGTGAGAGAATCATAGCCAATCAGAACTCAGTAATGTGAATATGGAATGCAAGAAAGTGCTTTGAGTAAACCTGTAGTGACAGTGACACAGTTGATGGAATCTTTCTTTTATTTTTTTAATATATTTTTATTAATTTCAGAGAGGAAGGGAGAGAGAAAAAGAGATAGAAACATCAATGATGAAAGAGAATCATTGATTGGCTGCCTCCTGCACGCCCCACACTAGGGATCTAGCCCACACCCGGGCATGTGCCCTGACCAGGAATCGAACTGTGATCTCCTGGTTCATAGGTCAACGCTCAACCACTGAACCATGCCAGCTGGCCAGTGAAGGAATCTTTCGATTTTTCTATCATACCAGCTACAGTTAGTCCAGGGTGTGCCATCACACAACTTGACAAACCATGCGACCATGTGTGGGACCTTCTAGGACTTTGCTTATATCAGTTTCACTCGGAAAAGGGAGAATTGTCCCCACTCAGAGGTCACTGTCCCTGTTCCTCCTTTAAAAAAAAAAAAGAGAGAGAGAGAATGTTTTTTTATTTCCTTTATTAGAGATGTTACCAATCATTTAAAAGGCTGGGCTAGGTGGTACAACTCTAGCGACCATATTTTCTGACCCTAAAATCTGGATAACTAATTTGACATGGAGACCAGGAGAGAATATCTGAGGTTGACTGTTCAGCATCACTACATAGCTATACGTGCTGCTCCCACAGAAGATAGAATCCTCTTTATCCAGTAAGGGTGACTGACTTCTCCATTGGCACCATGAGAGACTCTTCTTTGTGGCTCAGTTGGTACTTAACTCATCTGATATCTGGATCAACTTTGTTTACTGTGGATATATGTCTTCTCTTACCAATTAGATTGTAAGTTCATTGAAGGTGAGAGATGACTTTAGTCCTCGTGTTAGCTCTGCTGCTAGTTTGCTATGTGACCTGGGCTATAATTCATTCAAAAAGAAAAATGCCAAGATTCTTGCCCTCTAGAAACTTAGCCCAGTAGGAAAATGGCCGTACGTGTATCTAAAGTACTATCCCTGTTTGGTGCCCTCAGAGTCATACAGGGAATTGATTGTCTGTGATACAGTACTGTCTGTGTGAACAAGACCTCTGAACCTCACCTCTTCACATCCTAGTGAGAACAGCACAGCGTGAGAAGAAAAACCTCTGTACTCACAGTGATAGTTCTCATCTAAACCTGAAAAGCTATCAAGAGACATTAGCCCTGTGCATTCTTGGAAACTGGTTTTGTTCAGGAAATGTATTAAGTGCCTATTACACGTCAGGCTCTGGAACCCAGGTATTGTATAGTTTGCTAGAAGGGGCCCTTCTCCAGCCTGTTTGTTATTCCTGGGCTTGAATTCTAGTCTTTTTCTTGCCCTTGTGGACATGGAAGGGCAAGCGACAGACGTCTTCCCGCTCTGGCAAAGTTGGGACTTTCCTGTTAATGCTCTTTGCTCATTTCGGAAATGCCAAGAGGCCAGAGGCAAATTCCAGTCCCCATTTCTTTGCAGTACACTGCCATAAACTAGTGGTTCATTGCTATTTCCTTTGCCACCTGATAAGTATCAAGACTAAGAATCAGGCACAGTGTTCTTAAGGAAACTGAAGTAAAAACAGTGGACTGTCATTCATTCAGAAAATATTTATCCAAAAAGGCAAGGTGAGGATGATTCAAGTGGACCCAGTCCTTTGTTTATGTCAGTGGCATTTCGTCATGAAGCTAGTCCCTGTTAGGGAAAGAACCGTGGGGCTTTGGCATTCATCGATCACTAGCCTCTGCGTCCTGCATCCTGGCTGTCTCGGTGCTGGGGCTGAGTCTCTCTGGGCCTGTTTTCTCATCTGTAAAATGAGGCTAATAGCCCTCACTTGAAGGCTGGCTGAGAAGTTCAGTTAATTGCGCAGAGCACCTAGCACAGTGTTCTGCACACGACCGCTCCTAATGAATCACTATTATTTTCCGGTTTTGACTCAGTCAGACTCTAAACTTGGAGACACAGATGTATAGATTATTCTCAGGGCTTGGTTTCCTCTGGCTAGATTCTTTTTCTCAATTTAGCTTGCTAAGTGAGTGCCCCCAAAAGAAGATGGATGTTAGCATGCTGTTACTTTCTGCTCTCCAAGGACCTGCTGCTGAAAGGGCTCTAGTGACTCCTAATGAGTGACACATGTCTGACCGGGGACTGAGACATCTGGCAGGCCACTCAGAAGAATGGCATTTCCATCTTCCATTTGCCCAGGACTCTTCAGATACCTGATGTGGTGCTTGTTGTATCAGCAGTCTGGCCCAACTCTTGGCACGCACCACAGTCTGATTTGCTTACTAAGAAGGTTTAGAATTAGTTGCACAAGAATTCCTTACCTTATTTTGTAACACCCTCCAGAGCCTTCATTTATTTCAAGGGGGTATGTGACAGTCTGTAAATCAGAGTTTGTTTAAGAGAGAGAGAGAGAGAATGAATCCATGTCACTCAGTAAGGGGAGTTGACGCTGTTAAAGCTTACTCTCTGTTTCTGTATTTATAAGTTGAAGTGCTAAACTAGATCTCGACCCTTCAAGGTGAGGGGGCTATCTATGAGACGTCTCATTTTAAAGCCTTCCATCCGATGGCAGAATCTCCTTGACGGGTATGGCAGGTGGGTTGCGGCCTCTGCTTTGAATACTTACACAGCAGTTCCCATCCTTTTTAAACAGCTGGGGTTTTCTTGTTTTTTAACTTTCTGTTTATATTGGCCAAAATTGCCTTTCTGTGTATTCCTCTTCTCTTTCCCAGCATGACCCTTGGAAATCATGTAAACTCTGTTCTCTTTCCATGAGATCGTCCTATAGCTATTTGAAGTAGTTGTCATAGTGCCCAGTCTTCCCTTTCTCCAAAGTCCATGCTCATAAATACTGTTGATATATTTGCTCCAAAATAATTCAATCCCTGTATTTTGAAGCACACATAAGGAAAAAAATTATCTAAAATATGGGAAATTTCCTAAAACCACAGAAATATAACTGAGATTTTGGCCTTTGTTAAAACACCATCTAAAGAGGGGGGTAGCCCTAACCGGTTTGGCTCAGTGGATAGAGCGTCAGCCTGTGGACTGAAGGGTCCCAGGTTCGATTCCGGTCAAGGGCATGTACCTTGGTTGTGGGCACATCCCCAGTCGGGGGCGTGCAGGAGGCAGCTGAATCGATGTTTCTCTCTCATCGATGTTTCTAACTCTCTATCCCTCTCCCTTCCTCTCTGTAAAAAATAAATAAAATATATTTTAAAAAATAATAAAAATAAAAATAAAGAGGCGGGTAACAAAATAGGATCAAGGTAAATGGACCCAGGTGTATCTTCAGTGATTCAGTTCATTTCCAAGTTAATAAGACCAATTTAGAAGGGCAGGTTACTTACAAATTTGTACAACCTGTAAACTTAAAAGTAGGGGTCTCTACATAAAAGCCACTAAACTAGCTTCTAGGTCTGAGTCAACTGTTCCCTTTCCTTATCCTGCCCATTCTCATTCCTTCTGATACCCTTTATAGAGAAAACAGATCACTTCCTGTTTAGTCTGAGATTCTTTGAGGACTTCCTGTGCAAACAAGTGGCAAGAAAAAAGAACAGCAGCGGATAAAATATATATGAAAGAAGGAACAAGCCCATTTCTAGGCTGCAGGCTGACATTACCTGAAGTGACAACCCAAAGGGAAAGACAGTCCAGTCTCTATTTCATACAACCTGCCATCAGCTAACTGATTCAGTATGGAGGAATGTGAATGGATCCTTAGGACCCAGAGAAGAGCCACACACTCCACAAGCCTGGCCCTGGCCCACTGCAGTATGCCCATTCCTTGGGAGACCAGTGACATAGCGTCTCAGGTTGTGGGGAGTAGCTGCCGATAGCTCCCCGTATAGACTGCCAAGGCAAGCAGGCTCTGACTTCACACTTTTTACAAAGAAATAAGGAAAAACAAATAAATGATTTATGATGTATCTTTACATGAAAGAACCAATCTAGACTGTCTCCCTAGCATCCTCTACTTATGTGAAGTGCAACATAAAGAATTTAAGCTTTTGCCCTAGCAGGTTTGGCTCAGTGGATAGAGCGTCGGCCTGCGGACTCAAGGGTCCCGGGTTCGATTCCGGTCAGGAGCATGTACCTTGGTTGCGGGCGCATCCCCAGTGGGGAGTGTACAGGAGGCAGCTGGTCGATGTTTCTCTCTCATCGATGTTTCTAGCTCTCTGTCCCTCTCTCTGTAAAAAATCAATAAAATCTTTAAAAAAAAAAAAGAATTTAAGCTTTAGAATCTAATAGACCTAGGTTTGAACCCTGACAGATAAGTTCTGTGACTTTGGTTAAGTGACTTAGCATCTCAGGGACAGCAACCTGCTCACAAGATGGACGTGAGGGTGAAATGATATGATGGAAGGGAAGTGGCTCAGCACCCAGTATACAGTAGTCGCCCAACAGTGTGAGTTCTTACTAAAGGGAAGACGGGCTGAGAGCTTCTATCTTTATACATGTTTGAAGCCAGATCACAAGGAATCAAACAATATTCTCTCCATTCTGTTTAGCCTATTAACTCTAGAATCTGAATATACAAAGAAGACTCTGGATTTCGGTAATTCTTTTTACCAATCTCAATTTGGCAGAATTTGGCTGTCAAAACTAATAGCAGCACTGTTCTTCAATAAAACTGAGACTTCCAAATTAGTTGGTCTTAAGGAATTTTAAAAATGGAACTTTTAAGCTGCAAGGAAGCTATTTCTAATCACCATAAAGCCTTCTAACCATAGTACTAGTACATAGACAATAAATTTTAATCTTATACTCCCCTCTCCCCCAATATTAGAACAAGATGAAGAGGTGTCTTCTAACAATCTAAGTTAGCTAGAAAATTGAGCCTCCATCAATTAAATACTTACTATGCAGCAGACACACGCTTAAGTGCTTTATATGAATTATTTCACTCCAGACTCACAGCAGATCTGTGGGTTTGGGTGTTAGGAACCCCATTCTACAGATGAAGCTGAGTCCTAGAAAAATTCAGTTACCTACCCAAGTCTGGCTAATTGCAAAACCTGTGCTCTTGACCAATGGGTTCATTGTGTTTTTTCAAAAGTTCTTGGGCTAGGCAGACGATGACTGTATGGTTGGATAAATGATTAAAGATACACTACAATCTGGGTAACTCCTAACAGTAATAACTACTGACAGGATCTTTGGAGACACACCCTCCTGTGTTCGAATCCTAGCACTGTCGCTTACTAGTTGTGTCATTTAGGTATGTGACATTTTTCCTTGGTAAAATGGAATATCGTGAGGTTTAAAAGGAATAATATTTGGGACTTGCTTAGTACATAGTAAGCTCTCAAGTAGTTGCAGCTGCTACTCCTACTATGTGAGGAAGGTGACTGCTGAGAAAGAAAAGACGGAGTTATCTTTGATGAGTTAGTTTTGCCCTTTTCAAATGCAGAAGCCATTGATACCAGGTGATGTATCTAAGGGAATTCTCACTGGGGGCTTTCAGCCTTAGCAGAATACATGGTCTATCTCTGTTCTGGAAAGAGTAAGTTATTAGTTTTTAATTCCATCTTTTATCTTTTTAAGAGTTTAGTCATCTTTGAGTGTATAACATCTATTGCCATTCGGGATGTTTGGAAAACTTCCTGTTTATGCCAGTGCACCCCTGATAAAGGCTGTGGATAGTCATTTCATTGTTATTAAATAAACATGGCCTGCTTCTTATAAACACCTTTGTTCTGACACTGCAGTCTCTTGCTCAAGGTGTGATTATGAGGGAGCTTGCTGGCAGCTTGTGTGATACTTGGAGGCTAGAAAATGCAAACTTAGTGAGATGAACAAGTGGCTCTCTCTATCCTGCTTGGAACCTTTCCAGCAGTTTCCGCACCACTGTGAGTTCTCCCCGGGAAGCCTTCCTGATGTGTAGGTGCATGATGAGACTCACTTTATTTTTCTGCTTTCTTTTCTCTTTCTTGGACAGAAACCAAAGCCTAAACCCCGGCCATCCATCACAAAGGCAACCTGGGAGAGTAACTATTTTGGGGTCCCCTTAACAACCGTCGTGACTCCCGAGAAGCCAATTCCTGTTTTTATTGAGAGATGCATTGAGTACATTGAAGCCACAGGTAAGTGTGTTACCTCAGAGCCAATTACAGTTTTCACTGTCTACACAGCATGCTTTCCAGAGGCTAAGCCCTCTAGAGATTCTGGAATCAGCTCTCGCTTAGTGTGAGTTGCGTTCTAAGAAGGAGCTGAGCAGTCCCGACAGCTGTCGGGTTCCTCCCTCCATCTCCATAGTTGTGAGGCTGTGGTGCCAGATCCAGTAGAGCTTTCAGAACACGGGAGCTGTCCTGTTCTCAAGGCTGCAGTTGTGGCCCATCTAGGTGTCTTCTCTGTGTCCCCCCAGCTCCCTGTCATAGCATGCAGCCTGCCTGCCTGTCAGCTTCTTGAGGGCAGGGAAAGGGTCTTATTTCTCATTGTGTCCTCAGTACTAGACTAGACACAAATGGTAATACATTTTGGTTTAATAAAATGAATGACTAGTTGTAACTGTTATAGTGTCTGAGATTCATGTTTTGAGAGATTTAAAAAAAAAATTTTTTTTTTAATGGAGATTAAAAAAACCCAGCTTGGGTATCTTCTATCAAGCAACTACATTTCAACTCCACTGACAACTTGGTGTTATGTGAAAGCCAACTGTCTTAAATTTTTTCTTCTTTGTTCTTGAAATGACACAATTTTACCTGTGTTAAAACATACATTTCATTCACTTAGAATTCCTACAACATGTCTTTTGGCCTCTCTTTTGAAACCCCTGGAACTTCTAGTTTCATGCTGTTTCCCTTGTTCTTCTCCTGGATGCTTTCAAAGCTGATGAGCTTTGGGGAGAAGGAGGTACAGTGGGCACAGGATTACATGAATTCTTGAGCATTAGTAGTTGAGCTCAAGAATATAGGCTTAAACTGATTTGAAACCAAGGTGAGGATTATGGCCTCCCTCTGTGTTCTTCCTGATTCCGGTGTTATCTGTAGTGATATTAAGTATTGTGTGGTGTGGACACGCTGCCAGGCTCTGCTGATAATTTAAGCAGCATCATATTAAGTTGGATGACTGGTTTTAATATTTCCTCAGGATGTGCAGAATCAGGGAATGTAGGTTTCAAATGGAAGCCCGCTAAAGACTTTGTCATTATTTCCAGGGTTTTCTCTGCAGCACACCAGGCTTAGCGTTGAAACAGCAAGCACTTTGCATAATCACAGCAGACCTGCAGCTTTGTTTAGTCCATTCTGTAACCAAGGCTTTTTCTGAGTGTCCATGGTTTTGTTTTTGTTTTTTAATCCTCACTAGGGAATATGTTTATAGGTTTTAGAGAGAGGGAGGGAGAGAGAAACATCAATGTGATAAACATTGATCGGTTGCCTCCTGTACTGGCCCTGACTGGGGATCAAACCACAACCCAGGTGTGTGCCATGGTGGGTAATCAAAGCCCCGACTTTCCAGTTCATGGAACAAGGCTCCAACCAACTGAGCCACACTGGCCAGGGCTAGACACTGGTTTTGTATCTGTTTCTTCCTGGCACCTCTCCCTTGGGCCAGGAGGAAATCTACACAAAGCAATTGGGTGATTAAATTCTCTCTAGTTACACCAATGTTTCAGCGAGATAGTTGTGGCATTGGAAGGAGGGGGTGGGCTCTTTTTCCCTTTATTTTTTAACTTATTTCAGATTTATAGGAAAATCATAAGTTGTAACAACTTGAAAGTAACAAAAAATTCCATAAATGTTAACATTATACCGTATTCTCTGTATCATTCTTTCTCTACATATTTGTATCTTTTTTCCTGAAATATTTGTTACAGATATGATGCAGCTTTACTCCTAAATACTCCAGTGGATATTTCCTAAAAAACATTCTCTTACATCACCATATAATTTTAAAAACTAGGACATTAACACTGATGCAGTACTAACCTATATAATCTATAGACATTTTCATTTCATTAGTTCCATTAAAATGTCCTGTGTAATAAAAGATAATTTTTTTGTGAGAGATTACATACAATTGTCAGGTCTCTTAAGTCTTCTTTAATCTAAAACTATTTAGTCTATCTGTTTGTAATGGCCTTGATAGTTTTTTAAAGAGTACAGATCAGTTATTTTGTAGGATGTTCCTCAACGTGGCTATTTTTTAGTTTTGTTTTGTTGATGTTTCCTCATGATTAGGTTCAGGAGTGTGCTTTTGGCAGAAATAGCAGGGAAGCAATGCTGTGGCCTCACTGCCTCACCCCAGGTGGCATGTGATGCCAGTTTGCCCCATCACTGGAGATGTCTTGATCCCTTGATTGACGTGGTGGTGCCTGCCAGGCTTCTCCACTGTAAAGCTACTCTTTGCCCCTTTGTAATGAGTAAGGATTTTGTAGGGAGGTGATTTGAGACTCTAATGTCTGGTTTCTCCTAACACTTTCGCCCACTAGTTTTAGTATCCATTGATGGTTCTTGCCTGAGACCCTGCTCGCCATAGTTCTAACTCTAATTCCTTCTGCACTTACTAGTTTGGATTTTCCTGTCTGGGAGAGCTTCCCCTTCTCAGGAGGAGCCTTTTGTGAGTGGCCTCCTCCAGCGGCTCCCCTGTGGTAGTGCCAGGTGCTTGAATGTTGTCCGCATGCCCTCTAGCTTTTCTTTACACCCAGTGACAAAATTATACCTCTCCTTGCTCTTCTACTTGTGAAACCTTTCAGATATGAAGACCTCCTCCACCCGGCCACAGTCTGCCACCAAGCTGCTGCTTCTCTGAGAGCTAGACTGCACCACTGTCCC
Source organism: Myotis lucifugus (assembly GCF_000147115.1). Classification (NCBI taxonomy): domain Eukaryota; kingdom Metazoa; phylum Chordata; class Mammalia; order Chiroptera; family Vespertilionidae; genus Myotis; species Myotis lucifugus. Next base: position 116,897 of record NW_005871798.1, on the reverse strand, counting down.
CTCTCACCAAAAAGCTCGGAGCTTCAGGGACATCTCTGACTTAGCTAATCAGTTCCCAAGTCCATCGCTTCTACTTGGTCATCTCTTAGCTCTGTCCCCTCCACTTGAGTTCCACTGCCCCACCATCACACCCCTTCTCAGTCCATCCTGAGTATGTGACAGTTCTACTGAAAACCTCTTCCTGGTTCCTCGTTGCCTGCCAGCTGCCGGCCACACTCTTGACTCCTTCCTCTCATACCCAGTGCTATCATGCTGTCATTGCCTGCCTGCCTTCACGCCCTCTTCTCCTCTCCCCTCCCTTTATCCTTCCTTTTCTCTCTTCTGCTCCCACCCCCTTCTTTCTGTTTTATACTACAGTGGGCATTGATTTTAGAATTGCTTTACATGAATACAAACTATTTTAGAAGAACATGGACCAAGCAGACTTTCTTTGTATTGCTCTGCTTTGCATATGCCCTCCGTATGTCTGAAATGTCCCACATTCCTCCTGCCTCTGAAACTTGCCCTCACTCTTCCAGACTCCCCCACCCCAGCAGCACTTTGATGTCATCTTCCTGGTAGTTCTTCTCAGGCACAGTTCCACTTCCTGAGAACAGGAGTCTCTGTACTCCTGTCTCCCTAGAATTTGGCACCCAGTATATACTCATTGTTGATTGAGTGAGTGGGTTTTAATCTGGGATATCTGAATTCTGTTGTTTTCTTCTTTGTCTTTTTTAGTTTTGGTCATATAATTCCCTTCATTGGTATTAGTTTGTACTTTTGTAGAATTTTTTTTTAAAAATATATTTTATTGATTTTTTACAGAGAGGAGGGGGAGAGGGATAGAGAGCTAGAAACATCGATGAGAGAGAAACATCAACCAGCTGCCTCCTGCACACTCCCCACTGGGGATGTGCCCCGCAATCAAGGCACATGCCCCCGACCGGAATCGAACCCGGGACCCCCCAGTCCGCAGGCGGACGCTCCATCCACCGAGCCAAACCGGTTTGGCTTTTAATATATTTTTTATTGATTTCAGAGAGGAAGGGAGAGGGGGAGAGAGATAGAAACATCAATGATGAGAGAGAATCATTGATCAGCTGCTTTCTGCACACCACCTACTGGGGATCAAGCCCGCAACCCCAGGCATGTGCCCTTGACTGGAGTCGAGCCCAGGACCCTTCAGTCCATAGGCCGATGCTCTATCCACTGAGCCAAACCAGCTAGGGCAATTCAATATTATCCTATCTAATAATAGACAAAAATGGTAATTGAACATACCTCCGCTACGCCTCACATTGGCTAATCAGCGTGATATGCAAATTAACTACCAACAAAGATGGTGGCTAATTTGCATACTGCAGGCAGATACCACTGCGTCGCCCTGCTTGGGGCTGGCGGCAGCCTGATACCCAGCCACTGGCTGCCCCAGCGCGAGATCCTGGCCTGCCATGTGCGGGGCGGGATCCCGAGCCGCCGCCTGCCCCAGCGCGGGATCCGGGCCTGCCATCTGCAACCGGGGTAGAAGGGGCAGACACCTCGGGATTGGGCGTCCCTTCTCCCCCCAGGGGAGCGGGCTTAAGCCAGCAGGTGGTTTTCTCCCGATGGGTCCCAGACTGTGAGAGGGCACAGGTTGGGCTGAGAGACCCCCCCCCCCCCCCGCCAGTGCACAAATTTTTATGCACGGGGCTTCTAGTCTATATAATAAAAGCCTAAACGACCAGTTTCTATGGTGGTCAGTGCACTCCCACGGGGGGAGCACCACTCAGCCAGAAGCTGGGCTCATGGCTGGCGAGCGCAGCGGAGGTGGCAGGAGCCTCTCCCATCTCTGTGGCAGTGCTAAGAGCAGCAAGCCAAGCGGTAAAGAGCAGCGAGCAGGCAGGCGGTAAGGAGCGAGGGATCCTGGATTGCGAGAGGGATGTCCGACTGCCAGCTATGCCCCGAGAGGTCCTGGACTGTGAGAGGGCACAGGCTGGGCTGAGGGACCCACTCCCACTCCCCCGCCCCCCAATGCACAAATTTTGTGTACCAGGCCTCTAGTTTTATATAAATAGTGTGTGTTTAAATTTACTCATTTGTCTTAAAACTGAATTTTTTGTTCTAGGAGCCAATCAATATTCACAGTGTGTTTGGCTATTGCTTCCTCATCTCTTATAGTCCAGAGCAGTTCTGCCTGCCCTTTTTAAAATTAAAAAAAAAAATTATAAGAGTCTAGACAGTTGTCTTATAAAATGTCCCTTTGTGTGGTATGATTGTCTATGCCTCTCCATCAACCACAGCCCCTTCTGACACCACCCATAGCCACTTCATCAGGTGGCTCCTGTCTGAGACGAGGGCTGGGACGAACGACACTGTGTCCCTCCCTAGACAGAGCACCCCTGTGAGTTGGGCGTGGAGGCACTATAGGATTTCACTGAGTGATGGAGTAAATTATGGATTAGGTTTTTTTCCCAGCTCCCACTTACACTGAACTTGTACTTTTCTTAGGGAAAGTCTGTGCTGCCACCTGACCTCCCCATCCCATCTCTCCCTCTTATTCTTGGTAGGAATTGCCATTGATCCCATGGTAGTTCAGGCAGTCCCTTCTGGCCAATTGGAAATGATACTCCAAATGAAGCTTGTTTGCCAGGCCCGCCCCAAGCAGTTCAAAGTCAAAAGTCCTGTGCCTGCCTCTTTTATGTTTGTTTCATACAACTTGTCACTTGCTTGTCCTGGCAAATGACATACTGCATCATCACTTTCAAGAGCAGTGCTTGGGGGTTTACACTCCTGCAGGTGGTGGTGGGAAAGAAACCCACCCCTCTCCTTTTGTGCCTCAGGGCCTGCCTTGCTACCCACCTGCCTCTTCCTACCAGCGTCACAGCCAGCGAGCGTGTAGAAAACAAAGCAAACCAAAACCTGTGGTGGAGAGGGAGTGGTATGACCTTTATGATTTGAACTTGAACCATTCCATCACATTACAAATATTTTTTCTCATTACAAGAGCAGTAAACATGCTCACTATTAAAAATTGAATCATAAATATCCATAGATGTTTTATAGGTATATAACAGAAAATGCAAGTCCCTTTTAATCCCAATCTCCAGAAGTAATCAGTAATAATTGTATTTTTTCTGCTAATACTGCCCCCCCCCAAAGTTTAAAAACATGAAATTGTGTACATATTATCCTGCAGCTTATTTTGTTTGACTTAACACTGTACCTTGGGCATCATTTTTTAATTTCATCTCTCAGTCAGCTGCATTCTAATCTTTGATCTGAGAAGAGGACAAAATTTGGTGTCAAGAGGGAGAGAAGCTTTGTTTGCAGGCAGCTCCTAGGTCCAGGGTGGCCCATGGCAGGGTTCTGTGACTGCCGTCTCCCCTGCCCACAGTTTGTGAGTCAGTTGCTAACTCCTCCTAAACAGGTGACAAGAAAAGGACCACTGCCTTGTTGTCTGAAAGTTTGCACTCCTGTGCTCTCTTGCCAGGACTCGACATCGGAGCGCTCCCCACATTCTGAGGTTAGCCCAGAATCTGTGGGTGAAGATTGGCTCTGGTTTGTACCTGTCTTTTTCCCTGAGCTCTTGGACCCTTGTTTTGTATTTCCTAACATTGGAATGTGTTCAACAAATGGCCAGTAGGTAGAGCAGCTTCCAGATTGATTTGCAGATGCTTTTAGCCCCAGCCCAGGTACAGCCTCAGCGCCTGCTGTGCTAATAAGGTGTTCGATTTTACTCTCGCAGCTCTGGTGACATGGGAGGGCTGGAAGAGGGCATGTAGCTCCTGCAGCTGCTCTGAGGTCACCGAGGAGGGGTTTGCTGGGGATCAGATAGACTACATTTCTGGCTGGAATGCTTTTTCTTCCAGTTTTCACCCACATGGAAAAGTGGTCGGGGCCAAGGAGTCACTGCTCCCTTCTATAGCAGGCTGAGTCCTGAGAGAGAATGTTGGCCCCGCTAATCTAAGCTCTCTGTGCGTGGCAGGAAGTAGGAATATTCAGTTTGGTCCAGAGTTTATCTCCCTGGAGTTGGGGTGAGTACTTACTTTTAGAGCCTGCTCACAGTTCTGAGAAGAATTTCTCAGGATAAATACACTGTCTTCCCACCTCACTGTGGTCACACAACTAAGGATTCAAATCCCGGATCTCTGGACCAATTTTGAGTCAAGGCTTTTTTCCCACAGTTGGGGAAAATATTCTTGTCCACCAGTGGAGAAACCCCCTGAGGCAGCTTCCAGTGTCACCCTCTCCATCCCAGGAGGGCTAGTACCCTGCAGGCCGAGTGCCTAGTGCCTGCTCATCTATCTGGGCTCTGCCGCATATATTCCCCAGGCCCGGGCCTCACTTGTCAGTCATTGAACTAAAAACAGCACTCCCTAGGAGCGATTCCTTTGAATAACCTGTGAGACCGAACCTCCTCTCCCTCTTTCTGTGATTTTTTTTTAAAAAAAACCTTTTTCTGTTAGTAGTGGGAGGAGGCAGGGCAAGAGGGGCAGTCCTTTCCTTAATGGCTTTGCTTCCTGAGCAGTGACCAATCCCCAGCACCCCTAGCAAGCACTGCCGAGGGCGGAGAAAGCAGCTGTTCCCAGACAGAAGCAGTTTCATTTGGGCATAAGGCCCCTCCTTTTCCATCTCAACTTATAATGTATTCAGGCCATACCATATAAATAACTATAGACCACAGTTTTGTTAGTGCATCTTACTTTCAGTTAGTCCCTGTGGAATGGAAAATCCCCTGTCGTCAAGGAAGCCCAGCAGCTGATTAAAATAATAATGCCAAAGGTGGCCTTCATCACGGCGACTCTCCCCTTTTCTGTTTCGGACACGTTAACTGTGTGCTTGCTATGGCCCAGGCACTTGACATAAGTGCTCTCATTTCACAAGAGATTCTGTTGCTCTAAGATACCAGATGTGGTGGGAAGCTGGCCCTTGGGAAGGGATCAGGGTACATCGCTGTGGGGAGGGTCTTGGCTGGAGAGAATGTGGCAGCACTTATATTCTCTTCCCCACTCTTAGGAGGAAACCTTCACAAGACCTGGTGACAGAACCAGGGCTCAGTCTTCGGGGCATCGCAGCACCTACATGGGCACAATATTACAACTGACATTTACTATTTTTAAAGCCCTTTGCTGGAGGGCATAAGATTGAGCCACACAACCCTGCCTTGGGGTTTTGGTGCCTGCACTTAGCGGCCTTTTTATACTTGCCTCTCTTGAGGGGCAGCAGAATCAGGTCAAGTTTGAGTCTCATCTCTGGTTGAGTGGGAAAATGCAGGGTAATGCACAAAATGGTTGTAGATAGAAACTTCCTGATAAGTCACTTATTAGCTTTAAAAATATTTAGCTTACCATCTTTTTATTGGAGGAGTAATAGGTTTTATTCATTCTACAGACATTTATTGAATATGTATATTAAGCATCTACTATATGCTAGGCACTGTGTTGAACTAAAGTTCTCCCCCATAAGGTGCAGGGATGGTGGAGATAGACATAATCATACAAATGTATAACAAATTCAGGCAAAAAACATTACTGGATTTTAAAATCACTGGGGCCCGGCCAGTGTGGGTCAGTGGTTGAGCGTCAACCTATGAACCAGGAAGTCACGGTTCGATTCCAGGTCAGGGCTCATGCCCTGGTTTCTGGCTTGATCCCTGATGGGGGTATGCAGGAGGCAGCCAATCAATGATTCTCATCATTAATGTTTCTCTCTCTCTCTCCCTATCCCTTCCTCTCTCTGAAATCAATAAAAACATATTAAAGTCCTAGCTAGTTTGGCTCAGTGGACTGAAGGGTCCTGGGTTTGATTCCATTCAAGGGCACATGCCCAGGTTTCAGGCTCAATCCCCAGTAGGGAGCATGCAGGAGGCAGCCGATGAATGATTCTCTCTCATCATTGATGTTTCTCTCTCTCTCTCTCTCTCTCCCCCTTTCCCTTCCTCTCTGAAATCAATAAAAATATGCTTTTAAAAAACATTAAAAATGAAATTAAAATCACTGAGAAATGAAATGACTGACAAGGAGGACCAAGTGACAATCTCAGGCAGTTAGAACCCTTACCGGCTGCTGCTGGGAATATAAAAGGGCATATAAACTGACCTTGGAAATCTCTTGGATAGTTTATTAAAGGTTAAACATACACTTACTATTCCACTCATGGGTATTAGTCCAAAAGAAATGAAGACATGTTCAGCTGTTTTCAGCAGCTTTGTTCATGAAATCCCAAACTGGAAACCACCCATCCACAGGTTAGTAAATGAGCTGGTCCATTCATCCACTGGAATACTACTCAGGGGCCAAAAGAAATAAATTCCTGCAACATGCAGCAACGTGTTTGAATCTCAAATCATTAAAAGCTGTGCGGGATAGAAGCCAGATACAAAAGACTACAAGTTATGATTCCAGTTATACCCAACTCTGGAAAATGCAAACTAATCTATGGTGACAGCAGGCAGATCAGCCTGGGAGCCAGCAGTGCAAGAATGGATTACAAAGGGACATGGAAAACCTTTTGGGGGTGATGGCAGCGTTTTGTATCTTGGTTGTGGTGATGATCTCACTCCTGTATTCATATTTCAAAATTATTAAATTATATACTTTTAAATAAGTTTATTGTATATAAATTATGCCTCAGTAGTTGATTTTTAAAAAGTAAAAAAAGAAAATCACTATGAAATGGCTTTCAGGGAACTTGATAGTTACATGGTTTCAGAATATCAACCAACACATTAATTACCAGTTATAAAAGGGAAATAGCCCTAGCTGGTTTGCCTCAGTGGGTAGGGTGTCGGCCCTCGGACTGAAAGGGTCCCAGTTTGATTCCGGTCAAGGGCACGTACCTCGGTTGCAGGCCCTTGGGGGAGCAACCAATCGATGTGTGTCTCTCACATCGATGTTTCTCTCTCTGTGTCTCTCCCCCTCTCTTCTACTCTCTCTAAAAATCAATGGAAAAATATCCTTGGGTAAGGATTAACAAAAAAAAGGGGGGTGTACTTTTATAATGGAGAGATCTGGAGTTTACTATCTTAAAATCATTAGCCCTGGCACCCCCACTAGCAGTTCAGGCTAACATTGTGTGCCTCCTTGACTAAAATACTTAATCTGAATCTTATAAGGAAACAATCAGAAAAATCTAGAATGTGATACACTTTACAAGACAGCTGGCCTAGACTCAATATAAAAGTCAGGGTCATGAAAAAGTTTGGGAGCCTAATGCTACTTCTATGTTTATAGCATGAACCCATTTCTCATTTAGATACCCAGGTGTTAAGTCCGCGAGCTTTGGGGTCACCCTGATATCCTGACTTTCTCATATAGCAGCTGGCCTTAAACTGTCTAAGCTTCATTTTCCTGTTCCTTCAAATTGGGAACAAAAATAATAGCTCCTTCAAAAGAATTTTTTTTAGAATTAAATGAACTTCTGTTTGTAATGTTCTTAGCTTAATGTCTGGACCATAGTGATCACCCAGTCAGTGTTAGCCATCATTTGGTGGCTCCTATCACTGACTTGATAAGGCTGCGGAAATCCAAGCAGCGGTTCTCTACCTGTGGGTCGCGAACAATGAAAATACATCCTGCATATCAGATATTTACATTACGATTCATAACAGTAGCAAAATTACAGTTATGAAGTAGCAACGAAAATAATTGTATGGTTGGGGGTCACCACAACATGAGGAACTGTTTAAAGGGTCGCAGCATTAGGAAGGTTGAGAACCACTGTAATGGGGCATTTTCAGTAATGGACAATATCTGTAGGACAATGTCTGTAGTTTTTAAAAACTTCTCATTGAAGTTGTAGCATCATTAAGAAAGTACACTTAGCCCTGGCTGGTTGGCCCAGTTGGTTGAAATGCCCTCCAGTGCACCAGGCAGGTTCAATTCCTGGTTAGGGTATAAACCTAGGTTTTGGGTTTGATCCCTTGTCAGAGCCTGTACTGGAGGCAACCAATCGATGTTTCTCTCTCACGTAGATGTTTCTCTCTCCCTACCTCTCTCTCTAAAAATTAATAAAAGCATATCCTCAGATGAGGATTTAAAATAAAAAAAGTAAAGTATAGTCATCATGAGTATAGCTCAATGAATAGCCACAAATGGAACACACTTGTATGTCAGTACCCAGATCAAGAAACCGAAGATGACCAGCCCCACATGTCCCTCCCTCCCTGCCCTGGACTCCTCTTACCAGGCATAACCACTATCCTAGTTTCTGAGAGTTACAGATTAGTTTGCCGCTTTTGTTTATTTATTTAATCAATTAATTTTTTTTTTAATTGCTTTTGTTCTTTTAAAATGGACTCAGACCAAATGCAGTTTTGGTCTGGCTTCCATTACTTAGCATTATGCCTGGGTTCATCTGTGGTTCATTCCGTACATTTTTAAAAAAATATATTTTTATTGATTTCAGAGAGGAAGGGAGAGGGAGAGAGAGATAGAAACAAAAACAATGAGAGAGAATCATTGATCGGCCGTCTCCTGCATGCCCCACACTGGGGATCGAGCCTGCAACCCAGGCATGTGCCCTGACCGGGAATTGAACCGTGACCTCCTGGTTCATAGGTCGAAGCTCAACCACAGAGCATGCCGGCTGGGCTCATTCCATAAATTTATCCATGCTTGCGTATGGTTATAGATCGTTCATTCTCATTGCTGTATACTATTCCATTGCGTGAATAACCCACAGTTTATTCATTCTAACTCTTCATGGAAATTTGGGCACTTTACATTTTGGCACTATTATGAATAGTGCTGCTATGAACATTCTTTTTTTTTAATGTATTTTATTGATTTTTACGGAAAGGAAGGGAAAGGAATAGAGAGTTAGAAACATCAATGAGAGAGAAACATTGATCAGCTGCCTCCTGCCTCCTGCACACCCCCAACTGGGGATGTGCCCACAACCAAGGTACATGCCCTTGACTGGAATCGAACCTGGGACCCTTCAGTCCGCAGGCCAATGCTCTATCCACTGAGCCAAACCGGATAGGGCTATGAACATTCTTTTTTTTCTTTTTTAATATATTTTACCGGTTAGGGCAGGCTATGAACATTCTTATGCATGAATTTTGGTGCATTTGTGTGCACTCATATGCTTCAGATATATAACCAGGAGGAGACAGTGTGGGTGTTGTTGTTTTTTTCAATCCGCACCCCAGGATATGTTTTTATTGATTTTAAAGAGGGGGGAAGTAGGGGGAAGAACGTCAGTGTGAGAGAAAAACATTGATCGGTTGCCTCTTGTATGTGCTCTGACCTTGAATCAAACCCGAAACATTCTGGTGCACTGGACGACACTCCAACCAACTGAGCCACCCAGCCAGAGTGGAATGAGACATTTTTTAATAATTAATTTTTTAATATGTTTTTATTGATTTTAGAGAGAGAGAAACGATTGGCTGTCCCTGCATGTCCCCTACTGGGGATGGATTGAGCCTGCAACTCAGGCATGTGCCCTGCCCAGAAATGGAACCAGGGACCTCTTGGTTCATGGGTTCATGCTCAACCACTGAGCCACACAGGCCGGACTTAATAATTAATTTTAGCATGTTGAACATGATCGTTTAAAAGATGTCTTGAAGCACATATCAGTCCCTGAGGCATAATAATCTACGAGGCTGAGAGCTAAACCAGTAAGGGGATCTCTGCTAGCTATTTGTGGCTTTGTATTTGCTATCTTTAGATAAGGGGGCTCTTGGCAAGGGGTGGGTACACAGAGCTGTCTCACCCATTTTTTGAGCAGCTGGATTTTTCCCATTTGCAGTGTGCCTGGCTGGAATAATCTTGAATCCTTCAGCTCTTTTCTTCGATGGGGCTCTCCCTGTGGTTTCAAGTTGAGACTGTGGTTAGCACAGATCTTGATAACTCCATGGTTTTTACTTGTCCAGCCATCAAAGGGCATTGCTCTCTGATTAACTTTTGACCATTGGTAGCACAGATAAGTTGGTGGTGTTATTGACACCTACCAGTGAGACTCCAAAATGAAAGGTTAAGCCCTGCGGGCATTTGGAGGGGAGGAAAAATGAGGCAGAGCCCAGAAGCAGGCTCTTACTCCCGTATCTCTGAGGGTGATCTCCAAGCCCTGCAGCCATGACTTACGGCTGTGGCTGTAGATCAGCTTGTTTGCATTGTTTGCAGGTCAGAGGTGGCCCTCGGCTCCTCTGCAAATGGAAGCCCTCTATAAAAATGGCCTTTGACAGAATACTTAGAGCTGTGACCTTCCTTCTGGTTTAGCTCATTTGCCTGGGTAAATGAGCAGAGTGCTTTCTGCGTGGCAGATTTAAATTTCACCACTAATTGAGGGTAACATCTTTAGGGAAAAATGCTCGCCATTAGATCAGAGGCCTTTGGGAGACAGCCAGGCAACAAACACATCAGGGCAGATGAAAGCAGGAGGTGGGGATGGGGAGAGGACAGAGTGCAAGTGTTATTGGTAACGTGGGACGGGCCTCGGAAAAGCCAAGTGAGGACTTTTGCCCCGTGCCTGTGGCGACCGTGCGCCTGTGCACGTACCACTGCATATTATATATGTTTTGGTGGCCTGCCACCCTTATTTTCTTGCCACTGAATAATCTATTCAGGATGAACCTGGAGCCAAACTGCCTGGGTTCAGATCTTCGCTCTGCTGCTTCTGAACAAATGTTTAACCTCTCTGTGACTCAGTTTCCTTGACTGTCAAATGAAAATAAAGATAGTGCTTTGAGCCACTGAGATGACTCAGCATGTTAAAGACCTTACAATAGTACTTGGCAGGTTATAAGTGATCAGTTACCATTTGCTGCTGTTACCTTTCTTGGCACTGTCTCAGATGCATCGTCCACTCGAGTCGGGCCTCTCAACTTGCTGGGGCCCCCCTCTGCCAAGCCCTCCTGGCCACTGGGCTTTGTCCTCCTCCCCTGTGCAGAGGCCCGAGCTCTCCTCCAAGGTCCAGCCCAGGCTTCTCCCTTCGGGAGAGTGACTCACACTCCCCTTCCTGCGTTCCTTCGGGGCCTAGAGCAGGGTGGGTCAAGCGTGGACTCTGGAACCGGTGACCTTCCATTTAAAATCCCAGCTCTGCTACTTCTCTCAGCTAAACTGCTTTCCTCTGTAAGACACAGCTACTGGTGACAGCCACCTTATTAGCACTATGAGATTGAATGAGATCGTGTGCCTGATTATGCCGGGCACATAGTAAACACTCAGAAAAGGGGAGGGAGCTTATTATTTCAAGGCGAAATTTTCAGCATTAATATCTTGCCTGTCCTCTGATTATCTCATGGGTTGGTTTTAAATCCCTATTTAGACAGTTCACTCCTTACTGTCAGAGATCTTTGTTTCCTGTTGTTTTAGATCTTCTCCATGCTTACTCAGCCTGTGATAAAGACTTGGGAATGTTTTTTTTCCACAGAGCTATCTCCATTTTACCTCACTCTTTAGATAAGTAGTCCTTTGTGCATTTATTTCTCTGCCTAGTTCCAGAGGGCAGAGGACTGAAGGGCCTAGAACCATAAGGATACTGTCATTTATTCAGCATATAGATATTGAGTGCCAGGTCAAATATAAAGAATCTCAGTGATGCCCTGGTTGGTGTTGTTCAGTGATTAGAGTATCAACCAATGCATCAAAGGGTCACAGGTTCGACTCCTGGTCAAGGTCACGTACCTAGGTTGCAGGTTTGACCCCGATCAGGGCACATGCAGGAGGCAACCAATTGATGTATCTCCTCACATTGGTGTTTCTTTCTCCCTCTCCCTCTCCCTCTCCCTCTCCCTCTCCCTCCCCCCACCCCTCCCCCCTCCCTCCCTCCCTTCTGCTCTCTCTAAAAAGCAATGGAAAAAAATATCCTGGGGTGAGGATTAACAAAACAAAAAGGAAGAATCTCAGTGATCACTGTTCTGGAGGAATAAATGAAGCAGGATAGTGGATGTGAAATGTCTGGGGTGTTGAAGTTTTAGATAAGGAGGGCTGGAGGCCTGAAGGAAATGAGAGAGGGAGCCATGCCATTTCCTGGGAAAGAACTTTCCAGACAGAGAACAGAACAGTGAGTCTAAAATTCCTGAGACTAGAACATTCTTGGTGAAACCTTGGCTTTTACTCAGAGAGAAGTTAGAAGCCAATGAAGGGGTTATGAATGGAGGGACCATATTTGGCCTTTGTTTAATAAAATTACTGGCCATTGTGTGGAAAACAGTCTTGACCCTTGAGGACTTGAATGCCCTTGATCTAGCTGCCTTTTTGCAAATCTTCCTCCATTCTGCCCTTCGTTTCTCTGGATATATACCCAGTTTCCCATATTGTTGGCATGGGTTTACCTAGACCCGTGGTCGGCAAACCGCGGCTCGTGAGCCACATGCGGCTCTTTGGCCCCTTGAGTGTGGCTCTTCCACAAAATACCACGTGCGGGCACGCACGTACAGTGCGATTGAAACTTTGTGGCCCATGCGCAGAAGTCGGTATTTTGTGGAAGAGCTGGTATTTTGTGGAAGAGCCACACTCGAGGGGCCAAAGAGCCACATGTGGCTTGCGAGCCGCAGTTTGCCAACCACTGATAGACCATTGGTTTAGAACTGAAAGGATGGAGGGGTATAAATCAGCATGGTGAGCAGATGAGCCAAAACTGGGAGAATGCCAAAAACGGTAAGTAGGGTGTCAGCGCCCAGTCCTGGCTGGCCTTTCAAGCCTCATCTTTCTTTTGTAATCCTCACCCTAACATATGTTTTTATTGATACTTAGAGTGAGAGGAAGGGGGGGGGGGGGAGAAACATCAATGTGAGAGAGAAACATTGATTAGTTGCCCTTCCATACGTGCCCTGATCCGGGGATTGAACCCGAAATCTATGTATATGCCCTGACTGGAAATCGAACTCACATCCTTTTGGTGTACAGGACGTTCCAACTAACTGAGCCACCTGGCCAGGGCAAACCTCATCTTTCTTTATACTTTTCAGCTTCATGCCTCCCTGTCTTTGCTCATCACTGTTCTTACTGCCTCACATGTAGTTTTCCCATCTCATCTGACAAATCCCTCTTTAAAAAAAAAATCTTTATTGATTTTAGAGAGAGAGGAAGGAAGAGGGATAGAGAGATATAGAAACATCTATGAGAGAAAGAAACATCGATTGGCTGATTCCTGCATGCCCCTTTCTGGGAATCCAGCCAGCAACCTGGGCGCATGTAGCCTGACCAGGAATCAAAACAGTAACCTCTTGGTTCATGGGGTCGATGCTCAACCACTGAGTGAAACCAGCTGAGAGGTTTCCCACTGTTGACATGCCTCTACTATAGCATTTTTTCACTTGTATTGGGGTTAAATGAGGTCATAAGGGTGGGGCCATAATCTGATAGAATTAGTGTCCTTAAAAGAACAGAGCTCTCTAGGGGAGGGTGGGGGTAGGGGGAGAGATCAACCAAAGGACTTGTATGCATGCATATAAGCCTAACCAATGGACACAGACAACAGGGGGGTGAGGACATGAGTGGGGGGGGGGGGGGCAATGGGGCGATAAGGACACATGTGTAATACCTTAATAAAGAAAAAAAAATTTTTTTTAAATTAAAAAAAAAAAAAGAACAGCTCTCACCAGAAACCAAATTGGCCAGCACCTTGATTTTGGACTTCCCAGCCTCTAGAAATTTGAGAAAATAAATTTCTGTTGTTCAAGCCACCCAGTCTATTGTATTTTGTCATGGCAACCCCAGCAAATAAATACAGATGGCAAGGTGCCTGTTGTGGGCATCAGAACTGAGATCCTTAAGGTGGGGTCTGAGCCTTTCTGCATTTATGTGTCCCCATGGGACCTGGCTCTTCAGATACCTCATTCAGGTATCTTTGTGTTCACATGACCAGAACAGAACAATTGGGTCAGTAGGAATGGGAATTGAGGCAACAGAGTCAAAAGGACTGAGACTGGTGGAAGAAGACGTGGAAGACTAACACTTGAGAATCCTGGTCTAAAAAGATAAGATCACTCTTTTGTGTAGTACCTGGCTCTCAGGTGGTTTATTTGTTTGAAATGTAAGATGACTTGGGTATCAGGCAATTCAGTCCCGCTTTTTCAAACAGAGATGCAAGGCCTTGTGATTTCACCCCAGTTACGTTCTTTCACTCTTGGCTAGAAACCTTTGGCTATTTAAATTTGGTGGCCTCCCAAAAGTTTTTTGTGTGTGTTTTGTTTTTTTAAACAACAAACACAATTTATCTTTTCACGTAAGCTGCAATTTGGTTGAAATAAGACCTTTGTAGTATGTAGTCCAGAGCTCCTGATAACTGGAACTACAATCAGTGTTTCTGTTTTGTGATCTATTTTTTGTGTTTCAAAAGCCACAACAGAAAAACTCCTTCTTCTGTTGTGGTTGTCAGGAGCCGGCATTTGGGCCATGGCAGCAAGAGAGGCTTCTGTAGAAACTTAAACTATAAGGAGGTATTTCACTTCTGGGCTGGGCTCTCCACATATTCTTCCTATAACGGGTGAAGGGAGTGAAGGACCTCAAATCTTAATTGAAAACTTTCCTGAGCCTTGAAAAATGTGGGTTACGTATTTGTTGTTGGTGTTTTAATAATCACTAGGTCTAGAGGGGGAAAAATAAAGTGGAAACACCTAGCCTGAATTGAACTCAATATAGCAATTCTTGATTCTAAGAAGCCCCTTGGTTCTAAGTGGCCCCCATCTTTGTGATAACAGCTACTGGGAAAGGGGTTGTGGCCAGCACAGTAAGTATAGGTATTAATGATCAGTTAGCCTAGTTTGGAAAAATGGGCTGAGATGTACCTCATCGGATGGAAGGAATGTGGTAGTCGCTGTTGTAACAACAATAATGATGAGGATAATTAACATTTAGGAGGCCTCGTCCTAAGCTCTTGATAAGCATGATTTTCATTCCGTCCTCACCGTGAGAGACAGAGCGCCAGAGGAGTCGTCCCGTGCCCACACACAGCTAGCCTTTCAACTGCCTTCTTGGCAGCAGTTATGGAAGGCCGACAATATCGCTCTAATCTGAATATCGCTACTTCATATTTCCTGTATTTGGGGAAAGGAAGCTTTAGCTTCAGTAATCTTTGAAGGGAAGGACTTACGCAGCATTTAAATAATATAAGCAAGAAACCCCTTAAGCCATTTAAGGAAAAAATGCGTGTCTGTTTTACAAAATGGAAATTGCTGTATTATTGGCATACTTTTCTTCTTGAAAGATATAAAGAAGAAAGTAAAAAGGAGCCTTAATCCTGCCACCAGTTATAAGCATTGTTTCACAAGTGAGAGAATTCAGCAAAGCTGTGAAGAACAATCAATCCACTGGGGTCAGTCTGCTTGGATGCCAGGCTAGTTCTGCAGCCTCATTAGCTCTGTGATATTGGGCAAGTGACTTATTCTAGCTAAGCCTCAGTTTCCTCGTCTGTTAAAGGGGATGATGACAAAAACAATATATTGACATGTTCATATGTCCTTCTAGGTTTAACCAACTACTACTTTCTTTTTTAATCCTCTTTTGATATTTTCTCATTGATTTTTTTTTTTTTAAGAGAGAGTGGAAGGAAGAGGGAAAGACAGAGAGAAAAACGTCTGATGTGAGAGAGACACATCGATTGGTTGCCTTCTGCACGCACCCTGACCAGGGCCGGGGATCGAGCCTGTACGTGCCCTTGACTGGAATCAAACTCAGGACCCTTCATTCCACTGTATCCACTGAGCCAAACCGGCTAGGGCAGTGGTTGGCAAACTGCGGCTCGCATGCAGCTCTTTGGCCCCTTGAGTGTGGCTCTTCCACAAAATACCAGCTCTTCCACAAAATACCGACTTCTGCGCATGAAGTTTCAATCGCACTGTGCATGCGCGCCCGCACGTGGTATTTTGTGGAAGAGCCACACTCAAGGGGCCAAAGAGCCGCATGTGGCTTGCGAGCCGCAGTTTGCCGACCACTGGGCTAGGGCAACCAGCTACTTCTAAGCATTTGAAAAATACTTGCTCTCAGCAAACTAATTACAAATGATTCTTAGCTATTCTTAAAGCAAACCTTCTAACATTGCTAGTCAGATGGTACTGTCCTTTTCATCTTTTTTTTAAAGTCTATTTTGAACTATTAAATGTATGGCTAAGCTATTAGATGATTTGTGCATCCAAATAGGTTTTTTTCAGTTATTCACATTTGTGAAGTTGGGCATGATGACCATTTGCTGTGGTGGCACAGTGATTAATGCAGACACCTGAACATCTGACTCAGGCAATGAGGATGTTTACTGAGCATCTTCAGTAGTCCAGAAGACAATTATAGGACATGATCCCTGCCCTTCGAAGTTAGGAAATGAGAATGGGGAAATAGGTATAAGAGGAAGGATTTGCCTGTGTTCAACCGAGACTGAGAACAGAGCCAATTTATCTCTCATATCCTTCATTTCTTTTTTTTTTTTTTTAAAGAAAGTTTTTTTAATCGATTTTAGAAGAGAAAGGAAGGGAGAGGGAGAGAGAAAGAAACATCGATTGGCTGCCTCCTGCACATCCCCACCGAGCCCGCAACCCAGGCATGTGCCCTGACTGGGAATCAAACCGGGGACCTCTCAGTGCCTGGGACCGATGCTTAACCAACTGAACCACACCAGCCAGGGCTCCTTAATTTCTTCAATGCAGAGCAAAGATCACCTGCCTTACCTATGTTTGCTATGGGATGAGTGATATTAAAGATCAAAAGACAGACACATGGAAATGTAAATTATAAAACTTTTTTGCAGCTATAATTGTCTTGCGGTATGTTGGTCTCATAATTTGAAAAGTAGAAGTAAGGCCTTCAGCTACTCTTGAATAGGTATGTCTTAGGTGCTGTTCCTCATCTAGTCTTGACAACAATCCTGCGAGGGAGGACTAATAATGCTATAAAGATTAGAGGTGATGTCCTAGCTGGTTTGGCTCTGTGGATGGAGCGTCAGTCTGCAGACTGAAGAGTCCCAGGTTCAATTCCGGTCAAGGGCACATGCCCGGGTTGTGGGCTCGGTCTCCAGTGCGGGGTGTGCAGGAGGCAGCCAATCAATGATTTCCTCTCATCATTGATGTTTCTGTCTCTCTCTTCCTCTCCCTTCCTCTCTGAAATCAATAAAAATATATTTTAAAAAAAAGATTAGAGGTGATTGACAGCCATGCTTTCCCAGATCAGGAGCTGGATTATCATAACTTTGGTCTTATTCTTGCATATCTTGTCTGTTAAAAGGTTGTCAATTTAATCTTGACCTGCACTATGGGTCTCGCAGACTTTGATTTTAGTAGGCCACTACAGTTACCCTTAGCATTTTGGGGGTGACAGAGGAGTGCCAGCTTTTGTTCTGCCACACAAGGACATTAATTTAAATATATATATATATATTTTTTTAACTTATTTCACAAAAGAGAATACTTATCGACTCCAAAGTAGTAGGAAAGATGACTTCAGACAAAATACAAGCCAGCCCACTATTTTATTTTTAATCATGTGTTTGTTAAAAATTCAGAACAGTATGCAGTGGAAAAGTATGTCTCCCCTCTTAGCCTTTTATCCCAGTCCCCTAAACTAGCAAGCTCCCTTGTCTGTATATAAGTTTCACATATCTTAGTTTGTTGCTTGACTTTATTTATAACCTTTCTTCCATATAGAATTTATTCCTTTGTTTGTTTTTACAGTTGAATTTTCCATTATTTCTTTTGGCTTCTGGACTTTTGATATATTTAGAAAGGGTTACCCCACTCCAAGATTATTTATGAAAGTCTCCCATAGTTTTTTCCTAGGATTTTTATGGCTTTATTTTTATCTGTAATTTATTCTGTGGAAGATGCAACATTATTTCACTTGTGACAACAGTGTTTATTGCATGATTTGTCTTCCTGCCACTAATCTGAAAGCCACTTATATACCAACTTCCTTTATGTATTGGGGTGTCTTTCTGAACCCTCTAATTTCATTTATCTAGATAGTGAACCACCCATCCATCCATTTGCAGAAATACACTGAATCACCAGTTTCACTAATTTTAAGTGTACACTCGGTGAGTTTTGACAAATGAATATAGTTGTATAACCATCACCACAGTCAAGATACAGAGTGTCTTGGGTTTTTAAATTTAGATAAATAGTTTTTAACATCTGTAAATAATTATTGCTTACTTCCTTTTCCTCATCTTTATTTCTCTGGTATTTTTTTCTCTGGATTCTTTATATTGCTTAATAGTACCTCCAGGGCAATAGTAAATAATGCTAGTAATATTGGAACTTCTTATCTTGCTTCTTATTAGCTTTGGGGAGGAGATAGATACAGTATTTTCATTTTAAGGATTTATTTATTTATCCTTTTTTACTAAGAATTTTTTTTGTTTTATCAAGAATGGAGTTAAATTATATCAAATATCTTTTGCGCTTTTATGAAGATGCTATCATAATTTTTTTATCTATATAAGTATACATTAAATTACTAATTTTCTACTATTGACCCACCCTAGCAGTCGTGTAATAAACCATACTTGCTGTGGTATAATGGGAAATAGATATTTGGTCTTCCTCCCCATGTTCAGGCACAGAATTCCTAAAACCCTTGGAATCTCTGAGGTGGTGAGTTTTGGGTTTTTTTGTGTGTGTGTGTGTGTTTTGGGTTTTTTGTTGTTGTTGTTAATCCTCACCCAAGGATATTTACTTCATTGATTTTTTTAGAGAATGAAAGGAAGAGGGGCGGGCAGAGAGAGATACCAATTGGTTGCCTCCTGCACAAGCCCTTACCAGGCCAGGATCTAACATGAAACCCAGGTACGTGCCCTCAACTATGAATCAAACCATGACCCTTCAGTGTGCAGGCCGATGCTCTGACCACTGACCCAGACCAGCCAGGGCAGGTGATGAGAATCATGTAAGTTAACGAGATGACTGGGGACCTCTAGATAGCTTCAGGATGGGGGCTGGTCACCGGGACCTAAGGCATGATGATTTGAGAATTGGAACTTTTAGTTCCGCCTCCAACCTAACAGAAGGGACAAGAGGCTGAAGACTGAGTTCAAACACCAGTGGCCACGTGATTTAACAGCCATGCCTGGGTAATGAGACCTCCATAAAAACCCCTAAATTGTGTTCGCCTTGGCAGCACATACACTGATATTGGAACGATACAGAGAAGATTAGCATGGCCCCTGCACAAGGATGACATGCAAATTCCTGAAGTGTTCCATATTTTTTAAAAAAATACACCTAAATGTTGGTGTTCAAAGAGTTCCTGGTTGAGATGCTGGGAGGGTGGCACACTTGGAGAGAACATGGAAGCTCCATGCCTCTTCCCCAGTACCTTGCCCTAGCATCTCTTCCATTTGGCTGTTTCTGAGTTTTAAGCTTTATAATAAACCGGAAATAATAGTAATTAAAATGTGTTCCTGAAGAGAAGTGCGGGAACCCCCGACTTCTAGTCTATCAGTCAGAAGAAGTACAGGAGGCTGGGACTTGTGACTGGCATCTGAATTGAAGCCAGTCTTGTGATCTGAGCCCCTAACCCAGTGATGGCGAACCTATGACACGCGTGTCAGAGGTGACATGTGAACTCATTTTTTTGGTTGATTTTTCTTTGTTAAATGGCATCTAAATATATAAAATAAATATCAAAAATATAAATCTTTGTTTTACTATGGTTGCAAATATCAAAAAATTTCTATATGTAACACGGCACCAGAGTTAAGTTAGGGTTTTTCAAAATGCTGACACGCTGAGCTCAAAACGTTCGCCATCACTGCCCTAACCTGTAAGTTCTGTCCTAACTCCAAGTAGTTAGTGTCAGAATTGAATTGAATTGAACACCCAGCTGCTACTCAGAACATTGGAGAACTGGTTGATGTGAGGGAAAAACCCACACACATTTGCTGTCACAAGTGTTGTGAATAAAAACAGATCACTTGGTCATAGAGTATTATTTTTAAACTAGTGGCCTGGTGCATGAAATTTGTGCACATTAAAAGGGGATTAATTACAGGAAATATTTTAATATTGCTATTTGCCCTTTATAATAGAAGTGTCAGAGATGAAAGAAAATTAGTAAAATATATACGAAAATCTTCCTCCTGTCAGAGTCTGGGGCGTGCCACAGGACCCAGAGTCAAGTCCCCACCCACCCGAGGCACCTCAAAATTGTGCGAGACCTGGCCGGCCCCACCCTTGTCAAGCCCTGCCGGGCGGGGGGCACAGCCTCAGGTCCCCCAGTGCACCCTCAAGTCCCCCGGCCCAGCGTCAGGGCGGGGGGCTCGGCCTGAGGTCCCTCGGCCCAGTGCCAGGGTGAGCAGCGCAGCTTGAGGTCCCCAGCACCGGGGTGGGGGATGCAGCCTGAGATCTCCCATCAAGCCCTGCTGGGCGGGGGGCATGGCCTGAGATCCCCCATCAATCCCCACTGGATGTGGGGCATAGCCTCAGGGCCCCCATCAAGCCCCGTCTGATGGGGGGGATGCAGCCTCAGGTCCCCCGGGGCGGGGGGAGCAGCCTCAGGTCCCCCGGCCCAGCACCAGGGTGGGGAGTGCACCCTGAGGTCCCCCGTCAAGCCCCGCTAGGCGGGGGGCACGGCCTCAGGTCCCCTGGCCCTGTGCCGGGACGGGGGACGCAGCCTCAGGTCCCTGCCTTGGCCCAGCGCCACGCAGCCTCAGGCCCTGCCGATTGCTCATTAGATTGCTCGTTACGGCTCCTTACGGGAACTCAGCCTCTGCTGTGGGTGCAGCCATCTTGTGTTACAGAAACTCCGCCTCGGCTGTGGGCGCCGCCATCTTTGTGATGGTGTGATGGTCAGTTTGCATATTCCCTCTTTATTAGATAGGATGTGCTGCTGAATACTCTGCTAATAGTTTTTACCCCGTACAGTGGGGCCTTGACTTACAAGTTTAATTCATTCCGTGACGGAGCTCATAACTCAAATTACTCGTATGTCAAATCAATTTTCACCATTACAATGAATTGAATGCTGGGCTGATGTTGTGGCGTTCACTGTGACGTTCACTGTGCCAACTAGCGGTGGGGTATCTGAAGCTGGCTTGTAACCCGAATTTTAGCTCGCAACTCAAAACAAAAAATCGGCCGAGAGATGGCTCCTATCTCGAAAAACTCGTTAGTCGGGACACTCGTAAGTCAAGGCCCCACTGTATTCATAAGCATGGTTACTCTGTAGAGATTTTTCCTCTTAAATGTTCAAGTGTTAGTCAAATGGCTCTTTGGCCGGATGTGAATTTATTGGGTTAGCCCTTCTTTCCTTGAGGATGTTATAGGCACAATTCTGATGTCTTTTAGCATGGACTGTGGATTTTAGACATCTGAGAACAGTCAGTGTTTTGCCTAAATGCCCCAAAGGTTTCTTTTAAGTTAATAAGTCTACCAGGACATGTTTTTCCTGGAACATGGTGTGAGCCCTTTAATCTGTACATTCCAGTCATCCTAACTTCGGTTCTGCATGTCCCTTATTGGGTTTTCAGCAATGTCTTGTCTTTTTCCATGTAGTGTTGTGTGTGTTTTTTCCTATAATGGAAAAAATACCATTTTTCTCTTTTATTTCTCTGAGCTCTGCTTCTAAATGTTTTACCTACTTTTGTCATTTAATATCATTTCTAAGTGATCATGTCTCTGCTTTGCACATTTTGTTTCATAGAGGGGATTGCACTTGTCATTTGTTTTTAATTCATGGGAATATATTTTCATTTACTACATGGCAGCATTTTTGGTGACTGTTCTTTGCAGTTGGGTTTTTCTTGTACCTTCCCTCTTTGCTGGTAGTCTTCCTGGAAATGTTGAGCATTAAATTTAAATGTACCACAAAATTTAAATGTATAGTCCATCGAAAGATAAATATAATATAAGAATGTTCATAGTGATTCCTTCTATAAGAGCTAAAATGAGCAAGTCAAATGTCAAAAACAGTAAATCAATGAATAGTGCATTTATATAATGGAATATACTTTATGGCAATGGAAATGAACAAACCTTAGCTATACACACGCTACAGTATAGATGCATTTCACATAACACTGAACAAAAGACTCCCGGTGAAGGTTGGCTACATAATTTGCAGGTTCCTGTGCAAATTGAAAGTGGAAGATCCATGTTTAAAATGAGGGAAAAAGTATTCTAAAGGCACATATAAAAGCCTTTCTCCCTTTTTTCTACTGTCTCTTAACTTGTCATGCAATTTTCCATGCAGTATTCTTATTGGCTATATACTATACCTAGAAGTGATATGTAAGATATGTGTCTATTCAACATTATTGGATAACAACAAATAATTTTCCAAAATGGTCATAACAATTTATACTCCCAAAGTATGAGATTACTATTACTCTACATTTTACCAACACTGATATTGTGAGGGTTTGTTTTTTTTAATTGCAGCTTGCGTGTATTTTGTATTTTTCTAGACACTAAAGCAGCTGAGTAGCTTTTCATATGCTTATTGGCTGTTTTATATAGCTTTTTTGTGAAGAGTCTAATAGATTGTTCATTTTTCTAATAGATTGTGTGTTTTTCTCCTTGTCATTTTGTAGTTCTCTTTGTATTCTGGATCAGAATACTTTGATTCTAAATGTTGAAAAATCTTCCCCTTATCTAAATCTTGATTTTTAAGAGTCTTTGTAGTATCTTTTGAAGAATAGAAATTTCCTCAGTAATTAGACTGGGCAATAGAAATGGATGAAAAGTTCATTTTTATTGTACAAATCAATGTGAGTTACTTTTTATTATTTAACCTTCAGAAACAAGTCTAATGTCATTTTAATGGACAAAGATTACTTATCTGTGAATACCAATTTTCCTAACTTAGATTATATAATAAACTGGACCGAAATGGCAAAAAATAATAAAATAAATAAATGTATAGTTCAGTATGTACTGCATCCTTTTAAAACTGTTATTCATCTTTGAATAAGGTGATTCCTTTCTAGTCTTAGAATTTGCAGAAAATTTTTTTGGTGAGAGGCTAGCTTAGCAGAAGTTTTCCTTAAATATTCCATGTGTGAATGGTGCTTCTAGCCTTTCTTGTCCTCAGACATGTGGCGTTGGCCATTGTAATACCCCGGGCAGTCTCTCTCTGTCACCCTACCTCCTTGATAGACTGCTTCCTGTAGGATTGACTTGTGTGTATGATTCTTCGTGCCAGGCTGATTCAGAGGAAGCCTCAGTCACCAGTCCCTGAGCCAGTTCCCACTGTTTTGAACAATGGGTTGCTGGTGTTCTCCCCTTAGAGTGAAACATTTACTTCGTAGAAATGTACTCGCACATTTTGTCTGACATCTATACCAACAGCCATTCTCTTTCATTGCTTTCCCAAAACACCCTATTTGACCTTTATAGCATTTAGCAGTTCTTACTCATCACATATTGGGGTTTGAGGTCACAGATGTCTCTGGTTTTGTCAAAGATATGTTTCTGATTCGAGAAATTCTCCTGGCTGCTTTTGTGTGGTTCTCCAAAGGATAAGGGGTAAAGTCATTTTTATTCTGCCACTTTAAAACTAAGTACTGTCTTCTAACTGTAATAAATTTAGCATTCTGAAATCCATCCCCCCCCCTTTTTTTTTTTGGCCTATGATGAGAATTTCTTACTGGTTGGGAAATTGCTGCTTTTGTTTAAAGGTAACCCGATCTTGTCTCTTGTCTTGGGAGTGGCTTGAGGGTTTAGTAAGGAGGATGTGCTTAGATGCCTTCCTGCCTTCTCTCCATTAGCCGGCTATTTCTGTCTCCCTCTGATTTTATTAGCATGTCAGTTAGAGCCATGTGCTCTGGTACCCATATCCTGTGTGTGGATATTGCTCTGCTGAGAAACTTGAGGAAGATGTGTTTCCTCTATTACCAGGTAGAGTGTGCTGCAGGAGTAAATGCAGACCAGTCTAATCCCCAGGACAGGAAGCCATTGGTGAGTTGGTGGGTGACAGACCTACACATCCCTGTGGCTCCCTTGGATCATGTATGATGGAGAGCTCATAGGTTTTCATTTTTGAGGCTACATAAAAAGAACAAAGTTCCTTTTTAGACTATTTTTTTAAACCACAACTGTAATAATGACTATCATTTTTTTGTTTCTTTTTTTTTAATTAACCCTCACTAGAGGATACTTTTTTCATTGCTTTTTAGAGAGAATGAACGGGAGGGAGGGCGATAGAAAGAGCGCGAAACATCAATGTGAGAGAGACGCATCGATTGGTTGTTTCCCGCATGAGCCCCAACCAGGGCCGGGAATTGAACCCTCAACCCTTCGGTGCGTGAGCCTATGCTCTAACCACTTAACACACTGGCCAGGGCTTACTTATCATTTCTTTAGCTAATTTTTTTTCTCTACATTAGGCCAAGTTAAAATTTCAGTGACTTAAAGAGCAAAGATTTCTTTCTAATCCATGATATTTGTCCTCGGGCCTCTGCTCTTCATTGTCCTCACTCAGGGACCCAGCTGACAAGCAGCCCCCCCTCCCGCCCCCTTTTTGAATGATGCTAAGTGCAGAGGGAGAGAGACCTCTGGAGGGTCTCATTCCAGCAATTAAATGCTTCAGCCTCACTTCACTTCTGCTCATAAGTCATTGGTTAGAACTGGTCACATGGCTTAGCGCAAGCACAGGGGGACAAGGGAATTCATTCTTCTTTGTTCCCTGGAAAGGAGACTGGGACTTTGGGGCAACCACAGCCACCTGTCAGTTGTCTCAGCAGAATAGGCAAGTGTTTCACTTAGAATTTCTGGTGTTGGGATTTGTACATTTTTCTGTTAGCATACCAATGGATTGGAATGCCTGTGCCTGACTGCATAGACTTTCTGGGTGATCTTACGGAGAGAGCAAGTTATAAGCTAATCCCTCTTCTCTTTTCTTACTTAATCCCTATATAGCCCTTTGAAGTAGACACTACTGTTTTCCTGTTTTAAAGATGAGCTGCTATTGAGGAAAATTAAATCATTTAATCAAAAGTGGCTTAAATAACCCAGCCGGTGTGGCTCAGTGGTTGAGCGTCAACCCATGTACCACAGAGGTCACCAGTTCGATTCCTGGTCAGGGCACATGCCTGGGTTTCAAGCTTGATCCCCAGTAGGAGGCATGCAGGAGGCAGCCGATTGATGTTTCTATCTCTCCCTCTCCCTCTCACTTCCTCTCTGAAACCAATAAAAACTTTTTTTTTAAGTGTCTTAGCCTGGCCAGTGTGGCTCAGTTGGTTGAGCTTCATCCTGTGCACAGAAGGGTTGCCAGTTCAATTCCCAGTCAGGGCATACAGTATACCAGGGGTCCTCAAACTTTTTAAACAGGGGGCCAGTTCACTGCCCCTCAGACCGTTGGAGGGCCGGACTATAGTTTAAAAAAAACTATGAACAAATTCCTATGCACACTGCACATATCTTATATTGAAGTAAAAAAACAAAACGGGAACAAATACAATATTTGTATTTGCATGTGGCCCGCGGGCCGTAGTTTGAGGACCCCTGCAGTATACCTAGGTTTCGGGTTTGATCCCCAGTCAGGGCGCGAACGGAAGACAAGCAGTTGATGTTTCTCCCCCAACCCCTCCTGTCTCTAAACATGTCCTCGGGTGAGAATTTTTTTAAAAAAATTTTTTTAACTGGCTTAACTAATAAGTAACAGAGTCAGCTCAAATGTCCATCCAATCTGAAGCTCAAACTCTTCACCTTATTTACTTATACCTTAAGGTCCGAGTGTCCCCAATTTTAAAATGAGAAGCAGCTTAGACTAGCTCATCTACAAGGGCCTTGCTGACTTAAAAGTCTGCACCGCTTCCTGTAACTAGCAGCCCTGGTTGTCTGCTGTGCTAGCCCTTATGAGATTTGGCCTTTCCTAGAAGCTGGGAACCAGGTTTTGCAACTGAATAATTTAAAATGGAAGTTTTCATATGGCAGAAAAACATGAGTCATGGCAGCAGGAGCTTTACGTCTCATGCCTGATTGTAACATAGACCTCGGCAGCCAGCAGTCAGAGTAGGTTGATTGCTTCTGATCAGAATGTCCGGAGCCAGCATTCTTTGTGGTGGGGACATGTGCACAGCAATAAGTCAGATCTTCCTTGGCCTTCTCGGCAAATCTGGCCATTGGGACTAGTTTTTAAAATAGTCCCCAGCTGTTAACTTAAAACTGGATTTTTTGCTAGGTCTTTAGGTTTCAAACTACTTTTTGTTGTTGTTGTTAATCCTCACCCGAGGATATTTTTCCATTGATTTTGAGAGAGTGGAAGGTGGGGGGGGAGAGAAATACATCAATGTTAAAGAGACATATCGATTGGCCACCTCCCACTCATGCTCCAACCCAGGTACGTGCCCTGGACCGGGAATTGAACCCTCAGGCCAACACTCTAACCATTGGACATGCCAGCCAGGGTTCAAACTTCTCTTTAAATCTTTTGTTGTTCTTGTAAAATAGTACTCCTTATTTAAAATAACCAGAGGCAAGACCTGGCTGGTTTGGCTCAGTGGATGGAGCGTAGGCCTGGTGACTGAAGGGTTCCAGGTTCAATTCCGGTCAAGGGCATATTCCCGGGTTGCAGGCTCGATCCCCACTGGGGCGGGGAGGGTGGTGCAGGAGGCAGCCAAACAATGATTCTCTCTCATCATTGATATTTCTCTCTCTCTGTCCCTCTCCCTTCCTCTCTGAAATCAATAAAAATATATATTAAAAAAATAATCAGAGGTGATATGTTTAGAAATTGGTACACTTGTGTACTGTTAGTGGGAATGTAAATAGATATGGCCTTTTAAAAAAATCTTTTGTTAGCCCGGCTGGGGTGGCTCAGTGATTGAGAATCTACTATGAACCAGGAAGTCGTGGTTCCATTCCAGGTCAGGGCACATGCCCAGGTTTCAGGCTCAATCCCCAGCGTGGGGCATGCAGAAGACAACCGATCAATGACTCTCTCTCATCATTGATATTTCTGTTTCTCTCTCCCTCTCCCTTCCTCTCTGAAGTCAATAAAAATATATATTTTTAAAAGATCATTTGCTAGTATCAGTTAAATTTTTAAACTCTTATGCCCTTGGTCCTGGCCCTTCTTGGAATTTGTTCTTTGGAAATGTTGGCATACGTCCACAAAGGAGTGCACAGGCTGTTTGTTAACAGGAGAATCATGCATCCATACAGCAGCGTTATGAGGCAGGTGTTGAAAAGATGAGGTTTGAAAAGACAGTAATGGGAATTATGAAGGAAGGAGGTGGAAAAATAGAAGTCTCCTTGGTGCAGAGTGAGGCAGTTGCTTCCGTTGGAAGACCATCTCATTCATTCACTTGAGAAATATGTTGTATGCTGATCACATGAAACTATGGGCAAGGCTTTGTATACTCTGGGGTGTACAGAGTTGGGTCAATCTGTGTCCTTCCCTGAGAGAGCTTGCATTCAGTGGAATTAAGGCAATTCCAATAGAGTCAAACAGTATGATTTTGAGGAGCCCTGATACCTGCTACACATGAGTTGCAGCTTCATTCATTTGTCCCACAACAACAATGCTTTGATCATCTATTATGTATCACCAACATGTCTCCTCGAGAATATTATTCCGTTACAGAATTCCCATTACTGTATTTTCCATCTGATTATATTAAATCTCATTAAATTGAGAAATTCTAGGTACATATCAAATGATCAATAAAAATTTGTTGAACAAATTCTTCAGCTACTAGAAACTGAGGTTTCCAATCACTCTAAAGGATAGTATTCAAATTCAAAATTAATTCTGAAAGCCTTCTCATCTTTTCTCAAAATCCCATACTCACAGTGTGCTCTCCACTTCCATTCTAAATAGTTCTTTACCACCATGCTACCTTCCCTCTTCCCTTTCTTTCTTCCATAACATTGCCTCTTGGTTTGTTCTATGATTTAATAAGAACAATATCTGTTATCTAATAGAAATAAATCAATGTATAACTTCCAAAAAAAAGGATGAGGTTTACCTATATGTACCAATATGTGAATTTGTCCACAATTTATTATAAAGTGAGAAAAGCAAGTTTCAAAATAATGTGTACAGCATGAGCCCATTTATAAGGTGGAGAAAACTTGTATGTTTATGACTTAATGAAAACACAAAAATTTCAGGGGTGTCTCAGGTGATTCTGGGGGGGCGGTTGTTGAGAAGGTAGTGGTGAAAAATAGGGCTTGTACTATTTACTCTCTATACTAGTATAATTACTATATTGTATGAAAATAAATTTAACAATAAATGCATATTACTTTTTTAAAAAATTAAACTATCGCATTGTTTAAATTAAAAAGTAAAGCCCAGCTGATGTGACTCAATGATTGAGCATCGACCTATGAACCAGGAGGTCACTAAACATACTGTTCCATGACTTGCTTTTTTTCTACCTAAGAATACATTGTGGATATTTTCTCATATTGGTAGATATAGTTAAAAGTCAACTATTACTATTACTTCTACTTTCTTCTCCTCCTCCTCCCCTTGCTCTTCACTGAATAGAATATCTTGGTCTGGATATATCGTAATTTATTTAATCAGTTTTCTGTTGTAAGGCATTGTTTCCAGTCTTTTTTTTTATTTTATAAACAATGCTGCAAGGATATCTATAGGCATGTATATACATACGTACACGTGTGCAGTATATCTATAGGATAATTACCTCAGAATGGACTGAAAGGCATGTACATTTTATACTTTTTATGGATATTGCCAAAATCCTGTTGAGAGTACACTCCCATCAACAGTGTATAAGAGTGGCATAGTGTTCTTAAAATGATAATATCTTAGAATTGGAAGCTGTTTTAAAAATCATCTAGTTCGCCCAGCTTGTGTGGTTCAGTGGTTGAGTGTCAACCTGTGAACCAGGAGGTCACTGGTTTTATTCCCAGTCAAGGCACATGCCCAGTTGGGGGCGTGTGCAGGAGGCAGCCGATCAGTGTTTCTATCTCTCTATCCCTCTCCCTTCCTCTCCTAAAACCAATAAAAACATTTTTTTTTAAATCATCTAGTTCAGCTTTCTACAGTAAGAGTGAATCTCAGGAACATGTTGAACAAAATAAGTCAGAAATAAAAGAATACATACTGTATGATTCTATTTATGTAAAGTAGAAAAACAAGTAAAATTTACCTATGCTGTTAGAAATCAGGACAGCAGGACAGCAGTTACCAGGGGCAGGGACTGAAAGGGGCTTCTGGGTGGCTGGGACTATTCTCTATCTTGATCTGGGGGCTATTTACATGAGTGTGTGCCATGTGTGAAAATGCATGCTGTTCCTACACTTCTCTATAAACTTACTAGTGTGTGTTGTACTTCAATAAAACTTGGTGCTTTTTTTAGCATCTAGTCCCACTCTTTCATTTTGCAGATAAGACCCCAAGAGTTGAAGGGCTTTCCTCCCCTCCCACCATATGCAGCTGAGGTTCCTGAGAGCCTTATGCTGGAAGTCGGAGTCCTGGCCTGTCTTGCCCAGATTGGACAAGCGATGCTGTTGGCACTCAGAAAGGCTGTGAATGTGTGACAGTGTCTCTCACCTTGAGGCCCTTGAAGAATAATGATGTGTCTGGGAGCCAGCTGATGTGTCACTGGGGTTTCTGGTTTTCTGGCTCTGTGTTTGGGGAAATCCCAGCACCAGCCCTCACGCCCAGTCAGTAGACAGGCTTGAGAAGCTGTACTGCTGAGCAAGAGTCCAGCTCTCTGTCGTTTGAGCCGCCTCGTTCATGATTTATTTTCCTCGAGCTTTCTTCTCACTGCGTCCTAATCTCTACTCTCTGCTGCTTCTTCCTAGTCATTTTCAAGCCAGTCCCTGTTTCAGATAATTGTATCTTTTACAGTAAAATTGTTTGCTCCGAATAAAAAGGAAACATGCCTGTTTTTATCTTTCCTGGCCCGCTCTGGGGAGGTAGGGGAATGGGGATTCCAAGGAATTGTTTGCCTGGCGGTGTTACTCCACGGTGGGAAATTTTCAGCAGCCAGGATTCCTTTATTTTGCTGTGAAGGTTCTTTCTGGAAACTTTGTGTGAGTCAAAGCATAGTTGGATGTTTGAACATTTCCTCTGGTCAGAAATTGTCGACTTTGCCCAGCTGGGTGTGGCTCAGTGGTTGAGTGTAGACCTATAAACCAGGAGGTCACTGGTTGACTCCTGGTCAGGGCACCTGCCTGGGTTGTGGACTCGATTCAGTAGGGGGCGTGCAGGAGGCAATTGATCAATGATTCTCTCTCATAGTTTATGTTTCTATCTCTCCTTCTCCCTCTCTGAATCAATAAAAATATATTTTTTTTAATTGTCACCTTTGACTAGGGATTGAGATGTATTCTGTTCACTTGCTGGCATGCACACACTATCGACCTTGCTAGTGCTAATAGCATATTTGTGTGAGATGCTCTGTTTTATCATGATTTAGAAATAATGGCTAAGTTACAAAAGCCAGCCCTCTTAATATAAGACAACCTCTCATTTGTTCCATGTCTTGACAATACCATGAGATTTGTGTAAACTTCAGGTGAGTGTGCAGAGGCCTCTTCTTAAATCTTACACATCCTCAACACATGGAGGAAATCTTAAAGAAAGTACCAGTCTGTTCTAAGGGGACGCTGGTAAATATAGCACTGTGGGGAGACGTTCAAGATAGGAAATTGAAAAAACACCAAATTGGTAAGTCCTTATTTTGAACCAGATTGGGCCTTCTATATGTGGGCACTCTCTAACTAAAAATTCCTGCAGCCCGTCTCATCATTCTTCCCTTTTGTGTCCCTTCACCCGCTGCCTTCCTCTTCCACTCTGGTTTCAGCAAATCCAGCTGGGTCTTTGATGACAGATGGATTTGTGACTGACTGACCGTCCTTATACTTGAACTGACCTCGCCTTCCCTCCTCAGGTTTCTGTGTCAGTTATGGTCTGTGTACTCTGCTTAGCCATCACTGTGTTCTACCTTGTGGCTTACCTTTTATTATGTTTTAAGTATGATTTCACTCTTCACATGTTTACCTTACTGTCTCCCTAAGTGATCACCTCCTGAAAGGATGTGACAGTGCTGTGAAGTTTTGTATCCCCACTATACATGGGATTTAGTATAGTGTCACGCAGGTAATATGCTTTTAGTAATGATTTATTGCTGTGACACTCTTGCCCCAGTGCCACCAGATGTCCTACCATATCATCAGAGTGAGATTGTTATAAGTTGAATTTTTAATTTCTAGTTTGTTTTGTGAACTTGAACAGGTAACATCTTTCTTTGTCTTCCTTTACACCAGTGATTTCCAACCTTTTTCATCTCATGGCACACATACACTAATTACTAGAATTCTGTGGCACACGAAGGAATATATTTTTTGCCAATCTGACAAAAAAAAATAGGTATAATTTTGATTCATTTATATCAGATAGCTATTGTTGTCTTGGTAGTTGTCATTTTCTTACTTGACAATCTAAGGCAGTGGTTCTCAACCTTCCTAATGCCGCGACCCTTTAATACAGTTCCTCGTGCTGTGGTGACCCCCCAACCATAAAATTATTTTCGTTGCTACTTCATAACTGTAATTTTGCTACTGTTATGAATCGTAATGTAAATATCTGATATGCAGGATGTATTTTCAGTGTTACACATTGAACATAATTAAAGCATAGTGATTAATCACAAAAACAATATGTAATTATATATGTGTTTTCCGATGGTCTTAGGCGACCCGTGTGAAAGGGTCGTTCGACCCCAAAGGGGTCGCGCCCCACAGGTTGAGAACCGTTGATATAAGGGGAAAGAGGTCCGTTCCCCTGACTGACTAACTAGTCAGGTATTGACTATTTTATTTACTTATTTTTTTAAATAAATCTTTATTGTTCAGATTATTACAGTTGTTCCTCTTTTTTCCCCCCATAACTCCCCTCCACCCAGTTCCCACCCCACCCTCTGTCCCCACTGTCCCGCCCCCACTGTCCTCATCCATAGGTGTATGATTTTTGTCCAGTCTCTTCCCCCACCCCCC
>NW_005871798.1:82221-83333 GCF_000147115.1 Myotis lucifugus | reverse complement strand
CCTCCCGATTGAAAAAGACACTGACGTCCTCCGTTGCCAGCCCTTTCCGCGCCTCCATACCTCTGCACTTTACTTCCACACCTCCTCTGAGTCTCAGTGTGCTTTTCTCTTTCCTTCTAGTTGTAGAATTTCCCACTCAGCCAGCCTTCCTGTGGTTCTGGGTGATGTCTGTTTTGTCTTTAGTTGTAGTTTTGAAGTGGTTGTGCGAGGCAGCAATTTCAGGTGTTTACCTATGACACCATCTCGGTTTCTCTCCCAGGTATTGACTATTTTAAAAATTCTTGCAGCACACCAGTTGAAAATCACTGCTTTACACTATAAGTCACTCACCTCCATTGAAAAACTGTAACAATAACTTTCAAGTTCCAACTGACTCAGCTGACCTCTGAATTTGGGATAGTATTTGCTTGACAGGGCAGTTTCGGTGCAGCAGAGGGGTGACATGGCTTGTTAGAGCTTAGTGGAAGGTTTTACCTGGGTTTATGGTCAATATGTGAATTCTTTGAGAAGAATAGGCATAAGCCAACATGGACCCAGGGTGAGACTAAACGTCTCAAAAACTTGCAGAAATGAACAGTCCTGATAAGTCTTTGGTAACCTGTGCAGGATATACAGCATGGCTCCAAGTGATGGGAGGAGGGACAAGGCCTCAGAAAATCTTCAAACCCCACCTTTCTGTTTCCTCTTTATATTTGTATTCAGTTATCATAATACCACTTTTGATATTCTCTCCCTATACTTTGTGACAATTACTTTATCAGCTACTAAATCCTAAAAATTGGGTCTTTTCTAATTTTTTGTGTTTTACATATTTCACTTTTTTGTTTTTATACCAAAATCATGTTTCTTAAATTCTTAGAGCTAGTAGAATTCATGTTTTTCAAGTCTACTTTTCATCCCCCTAATTGTTCTCTTTACCAGGATATTCTATAGCTTCATAATGCTTAGGTTTTACTATCCTAAAAGAGT
Organism: Myotis lucifugus; assembly: GCF_000147115.1. Lineage (NCBI taxonomy): Eukaryota > Metazoa > Chordata > Mammalia > Chiroptera > Vespertilionidae > Myotis > Myotis lucifugus. Next base: position 82,364 of record NW_005871798.1, on the reverse strand, counting down.
AATTAATATGCCAGTTTTCTTAGGTTCTAGAGGTTCATAATGAATAGGGCAGTTCATATTGGCCTAGAAGGGCACTCAGCCTAGTGAGGATTATAGTCAAGAGTAATTGTTGCCGAACCGGTTTGGCTCAGTGGATAGAGCGT
>NW_005871798.1:77009-80409 GCF_000147115.1 Myotis lucifugus | reverse complement strand
CTGTAGTTCCCTGTGCAGTCCTCTGTGAACACTTAGCACTACTGGACTCTGATTATCTTCCTTCCTCAATGGAGCCTAAGTTCCTTGAAGGAAGGGACTGAGTCTTCATCATTGTATCCTCCAAACCAAGGACACAGGGCTCTGATAAATGACTGTGAATGACTAAATGGTATAGAGACATTCAAAAGACCTCATCCCTCAAAAGTTCCATTCAGTGGAAACAGAAGAGAAGTAAAAAGATGCATATAATAATAAGGTCTTGAGCAGGATTGCAACATCTGAATGGGAACAAATTTCCCTGTGTTCTTAGTGTGAGGGGGTACAGGGTGTCTTGCTAACAGTTCAGGGAATGTGTGTGAAACCTTTGAGAAAGGATATTTAAATAGGGGCTGGAAGGGAAGGAGCTGCGAGTTAGCAGAGCAGAGGGAGTGAACCAGGATGTCAGGGCTAAGGGGAGACTTGGTGTCCCGAGGGTGGAGTTGGCCACAAAGTGTCATATGCATCTTTCCCAAGTTTGGGGAGGTGTTTGTCAATCACTTTAGGATTTAGGGTTCAACATAATATGGAGAGGCAGCATTATTCATAATAGGCAAAGGGTGGTAACAACCCAAATGACCAACTGATGATGGCCTATCCATACCATGCCGTCTGTCCATACAATGCAATATTATTCATCTATAAAAAGGAACGAAGAACCTCAACCGTCGGCATCCATGTTCATGGGTTCTGCATCCTCAGATTCAACCAACCGCAGAACAAAAAAAAAATGTTACCTTGTTGCTGACATGTACTGTGTAATTAGACCTATGACGGTACGTCTACTGAACATGTACAGGCTTTTTCCTTGTCATTCTTCCCTAAACAATACAGTATAACAACTATTTACATTGTACTAGGTATTATAAGTAATCTAGAGATGATTTAAAGTATATGGGAGGATGTGTATTGGTTATATGAAAGTACTACACCATCTTCTATAATAATGAAAGGGTAATATGCTAATTAGACCAGACGTCCTTCCAGAGGAAGCCACCCGGGTCCAGGTGCCTGCCAGTGGCCGGAGGAGGAAAGCCAGTGCCACCGGTGCCGGCAGCTGGGGGAAGGAAGGCCTACTCTTGCACGAATTTTCGTGCATCAGGCCTCTAGTTTTATATAAGGAACTTGAGCATCCATGGAGTTTGGTATCTGGGGGTTTCCTGGCACCAATCCCAGTAGATACCAAGGGACAACTGTGCATGCTACAATGTGGAAGATTCTTGAAAACATGCTAAGTTGAAAGACGCCAGTCACATAAGATTACATATTGTAAGGATTCCATTTATACAAAATGTCCAAAATAGCCAAATCCATAAAGACAGAAAGTAGAGTAGAGGCTTTGAGGCAGGAGGAATTTGGAGTGGTTGCTAATGGTTACAGAGTTTCTTTTCAGGTTGATGAAGATGTAATATTTACAGGATTCTGTAAGTTTACTTTAAAAACTATTGAATTGTATGCTTTCAGTGGGTGAATTGTATGGCATCAATAAAGCTGTCTGATGATGATAATAGTAATTGGTGGATAGATAAATAGATGTTCTTACTCCAAGTTTGGTACTTAAAATTTTTCAGTACACACCAGCCTGTATTAATTCAGGGGGAGATGCTTAGAGAAGAAATCTACTCTGACAAAGATTCCTCATTGTCTGGTGATTTCACTTTTCTCCCAGGCACCCTGGGACTGCTTGAGGCTTTGAGGCGCTTGTTCAGCCATCAGGAGCAAGCAGGGGCTGGGTGGAGACAGCGTTTTTTTGAGTTTCAGTTTCTCTAAGTGAATATACATCTGGGCTAAGCTGAGCACAATGGGCAGACGATTAGAGAACATGATTAGAGAACTCTCTTCCTTCGAGGGTCTGAAGCCATCCTGTCCTAAATAACTGCTGAATGAATTGTTGTTTGTGGGGTGTAACTGGCCTCAGAGAAGCAGTAACTTTCTCTCCTAGTTAACTGAAAGAGATCCACTCACCCCTTGTTAGACCTCTCTGCTACAAGTATTCCTGGGTTAGATTCGGCTTCTAGGTTTATCTCTACCTGTATTTCTTTGTCCTCTCTTTCCCTGACTACCTCTTCCCTCCCATCTGCCCAAGGCAAAGTAAGGTGTGGCCACCAGAATAATCCTGGGTTCCCTACTGGCACACAGCCCTGTGGGAATGTCGCCACTCCGCATTGTCTTTGCCGCTTTGCTTCTCTGTTTCCTGCTACACTGTAAGGAACTCCGGGGCACGGGCTGGCTCTTCTTTGCCATCAACTGGCATAGCAACTGACCATAATAGGCACTCAGGTATTTTTCGAAGGTGTAAGTGATTTATTCTTCCTCTGGACTAAATCAGCTGAGGGCAGATCAGGAAGTACAGTCACTAGATACAAGATGATAATTTAGAGATCCCTTGTTGGCTAGAACCTGCCTCCACTTCGGCTTTTCTTTTTCCTTGTCCAGGCTCTTAGATTACAGACAAGGCTTGATTCACCTTTGAAAGCTGCAGTGTTCCCCGCACGAGGGCTGTCTTTGGAGTTGGCTTGAAGAGTTGGCTCAGTGGTTGAGCGTCAACATACAAACCAAGAGGTTGCAGGCACCATCCCCAGTGTGGGGAATGCAGGAGGCAGCCAGTCAGTGATTCTCTCTCATCTCTGATGTTTCTATCTCTCCCGCTCCCTTCCTCTCTGAAATCAATAAAAATATATTTTTAAAAAGAGTTGTTTGAGGGACCTGGTTAGAGTAACTTGGAGAAAAGCAGATTCTCAGACCCTGGGAGTCTCTGATTTGAAGGGTTGTGCAAGCAGGTAGACTCACTTAGGATTGCTTAATCTAGAGTCCGTGGGTGGGCTTTGGAGGTCTCTGAACCCCTGAAGATTAGTGCAGAGACTTTGTGTATGTGTGTGCACCCATACTCTGTGGAGAAAGCAAAATGTACAGCCTTTGTGAGGTTGTCAGAGTGAGGGGAGTCCTTTCCTCCTAAGTTAAGACTGCTGTGCAGCCCAGTGTTTATGGAATAAACCAGTGATTCAGAGCAAGGATGGCGGCACACCCTTGTCCTCAAGGAGTTTATGATCCAATAAAGGTAAAATGATTTGGCTCTAAACCACTTAGAACAGTGGTTCTCAACCTTGGCTACACATTAGAATCACCTGGGAATCTTTTTAAAATCCTGATTTCTGGGCCTCATCCTCCGGAAATTCTGTTTCTTTGTTACTAATGTTGTGGCCTCCCCCCCTAAGCGGAGTGAGTATTACCTAAAGATTATCCCCGGAAACCCATGTTTGATAAGTTACATGTTGCGTTAACTTGGACGCCTCACTCGAGCCGTGAAACCTGTGCTAAGCCCTGTCAGTCATAAGTAATGGTACAAACATCAGTTAAGAAAACA
>NW_005871798.1:42932-76909 GCF_000147115.1 Myotis lucifugus | reverse complement strand
TTTCCGGAGGATGAGGCCCAGAAATCAGGATTTTAAAAAGATTCCCAGGTGATTCCAATGTGCAGCCAAGGTTGAGAACCACTGATTAGAGCTTGCAAAAGAGAGATTGGTGAAGGCTGGGAGGAAGAGTTGTTGGAACTTAAAGGATGAATAAGATTGAAGTGACTGAGCCTACATCAAATAATTTGCTCTTCCCAGCAATCCAGTCAGGAGACCTCATAGCTTCAGGGCGATTCTGTGCACCCAGTAGCCCAATGTGGTTATAGTCCACCTGCAGCTTTACTGGGTGCCCATCCCGTCCGTCCCCTTGGGTCCTTTCCAAGGTGCAGAGTCACTGATCACGGATACTAATGACAAACAGCAGTAATAGCAGCTGATAAACCTGTTTTAATGTGGTGATGTTAGCTCCTGGCTTTATTTCCATTATCTCACCTCCGTATTATAGATTGAAAAGAGACAGCCTTCAGGGGTGCCAGAGTTTAATGGCTCCCTCAGTTTTCTCCCTCCCTACAGAGAGATGGCCGAGCACACGTCTGTCTCCCTTGTGTTTTCACAGTGATCACAAGAAACAGGCGGCCCGCATCAGGGAACACTTGGATGGGTGGTGTGCAGTTCTTCAGAAAACACCAACCCAGTCTTCCTTGGAACTGCCCTCCCAAAACCCCACCAAACTAGTAAATGGAAAATGGTTGCAAAGTGTTTGGAATTAGTAATATGCATATATTTCTCAGCTTCGTAACTAACTGAGAGCAAATTATACTGTTGCCCTGATTGGAGACAGCAGGACAAAAGGCCAAACTATTACTCAAGCTGATTTCCTACAGCTGTCAGTGAACTCCCAGCTTGCTTCATCTCATTGGCAAGGCTCTTTATTAGCCCTAGAGTGCAGCGCAGCCTTTCCCAGGGCCGGAGCCGCATCTGCGGGCAGCGTGGCAGGTTCTTCATCTCTCTGAGTCTCGGTTCCCTTGACTGTAAGATGGAGATGAAATAGCTCTTGCAGGGTAGTTGTGTGTATTAAGGGAGACAATGTGTACTGAGTGTCAGTCAGGAGCTCACATTGCTCCTGTGCTCAGTGTTTCCACGAATCTCGTTTCATCCTCATAGCAATGCTCTGAGATGGGTGTAACTTCCAGTTTCTGATGAAGAAAGTGGGGTTCCCAAAGATGAAGATAGGAGCTAGCATTTTAACCCAGAGCCATTGCCATCTTGGCCATATTGCCTCCTTTCACTGAGGTCATTTGAAGCCCAAAGAAGACAGATCAAGTGGGGCCCTGGCAACTCATGAAGCAGTGGAGCGAGGCCAGCTAATACTGGACTATAGCCTTCTCTCTCTCTAACTGCATGGGAGGGTTCGGTTTTTCCTTTTGACACCAGATATCGGGGGCCTTTTCCAACACTGCTTCTACTCTAACACCAACCAGGTGTCTTACGACTCACTGCTGACACTACCCAAAGTTATCGTCACACTCTACAAGACTCAGTCCCACAAGACAGCCCTCACTTTAGACACCAGTTGCAAGTATTGGGTTCCCAGGTTACCCACACTTCTGTCTGACTTGGCCACAAAGTCGGGGGTTCATGTTGTGAAATCTTTCCTGCATGAAATCAAGAACCCACACACTAAAAAAAGAAAGAAGTTTACTAAGTTCCTTCCCATGCGGTGAGCAGCTGCCCTAAATAAAAGCCTCCATATTTTCATCCACATTCATCGTAGGCACTTTCTAGAGCTGCTGTGGAGATTTGGTGCGATTGGAGCTGCTGGATCCAGTCAGTTATTTCCCTGCAGTCAGCCTCGATCTCTGTAATTCTTCCTTTCAGAGAAGGCAGCTAATTTCAGGATAGATACTCCCATCTATCACTGTAACAGTTTAATAGGTGCAGTTACAGCTTGAATACAGCAACAGGCTTTATGTAATTGCCATATTTATAATGCTTTGAATTGATGACAAAGTACTAAAATATGAGGTGTGTGGTTTCATTTGCTGTGATTTTTATGGGGGTTCTATGTTACTTAATCTCTCCCTCCCCTATAATTCCAGGTTTGTTAGTGAGTTGCTTTCCCATTATCCAAATACTTTCAAAACAAAGCTTTCTTTACTGTTTTTGACTACCTCCCATGTGCCCATTTCTCACCACCCTCCCGTTCTCTGCTTGTTTGTACGATAAACACAAGTCACTTGCCTTCCAGAAATGCCCCCGTGCCATCAGAGTGGGCGGGCAGCTCCACTGTGCCTCTCACAGATAAGCAGAGTTCATGGCGCTTGTGTCTCGGCACTGCTAGCGGATTTCCTCAGGACCCGGTGCCCTGATCGGAACAGCATGGCCTGGCAAGCTGCCTGGAGAGCCCAGCAGCCAAAGAGAAGGAGAGCTTCTTCTCTTCCACAGAGGAATCCTGCCCTTCCAGCCAAGACAGAAATAGTCTGGGGGCAGCCCAGATCCCTGAGACAGTTCCGACAGGCCTCCTGCCTGGCTGTTCCACGTGCACTTTCCCTCGGCAGCAGTGAGCTCAGTGAGACAGGCCGCTCGCCCTTGGCCAGCTGAGGGCAGAGGAGACTGTGGCCGCGCCACACGCAGGGCAGCGGGCTGTCCGCGAAGAGTGGCCAGGGAACAGTAGTACCCATGGTCCGCTGCCGGTTCTTCCCTGGGCCTTCATGGAGTTGGCCTGACTGTGCCATTGAATTGTTGCCTGGGAGAGCTCCTTTGGCCTGATCTCCTCCCTCCCTCGTGTGTGTGGGAGAGGCGGGGTGCAGATCTCCACCAAAGCCAAACCATGTCCCTGCCCTATAGGAGTGAACGGCCCGATGGGGAGAGCACACATAGCAGAGGACTGACCCTGGTGACTTACGACGCCCCTGTGACTTCACTAGGGAGTAGCTGGGGCAGTGAAAGCAGACTTAACCAGTCCCTAAAGCAGGGGTGGGGAACCTTTTTCTGCCAGGGGCCATTTGGATATTTATAACATCATTTGTGGGCCATACAAAATTATCAACTTAAAAATTAGCCTGTTATATTTGGTCAAACATTTAATAACTCACCCCTTATGCCTAGGCAGAGCCAGACTAAATGATTTGGGGGGGGGGGGTCTCATATGGCCCGCAGGCTGGGTGTTCCCCATCCCTGCCCTAAAGGAAGGTGAGAAGGGAGGTGGGTACACTTACTGATGTAGTTTTCCCTGTGCGGGCCAGGCCCTGAAGACCTACCCGCATGCCTTGAGGCACTAGGCTAGTTGAGGACAAACTCCTTCAGTCCACTCCCTCCCTCTCTTCAACCAGAGAAACTGCACTTACATTTTCAGGCATAAGTCCCTCCTTCCCTCCTTTGCATTGATAGTTACTGAATGGCTTCTCCAGGAGTGAGTTACTATGCCAAGTCCAGGTACATAGAGGGGCAATGGGAAACCACTGCCTGCTCTCAGGCCTGCTGGGGTCCAGCATTCAGCAGATAAGCACACAGCGGTATGGTGATTTTCAAATTTTGCCCAGTGCTGTATAGGACAGGTATGGAGGTGGTGGAGGGTGGTGATTAAACACAGGCTCTGGAGTCAGGCTGCTTGGGTTTGGATACCAGCCCTGCCTTTGGCTTGCCGTGTGGCTCAGTTTTCTTCCGTTGTAAAATGGGAATAACATACTGGTGGTATACAACTACCACCAGTATGAGATAAGGCAGGTGGAATGCTTATCGCTATGCCTACCCATAGGACAGCAGTTCTCAACCTGTGGGTCGCAACCCCTTTGGGGGTCAAACGACCCTTTCACAGGGATCGCCTAAGACCATCGGAAAACACATATATAATTACATATTGTCTTTGTGATTAATCACTATGCTTTAATTATGTTAAGTTTGTTACAATGAAATTGGGGGTCACCACAACATGAGGAACTGTATTAAAGGGTCGCGGCATTAGGAAGGTTGGGAACCACTGCCATAGTATAAGCACTGCGTAAATCTACGCAGTTATTGTTATAACAGAGTTTATTTAGATCAGGGGGTCACGGGAGACCACTTTGAAGGAGCAATGTTTAGCCAGCCAAAAAAATGGAGGTAAAAGTAGAAGGAACAACCTGTAGGAAGACCCTGAGGCAGGAAGGGGTCAGTGCTTTGAGTCCCTGAAAGGCCAGGCCATGTGTGGAGAAGTGGGTATTTTATCCTAGAGCGGGAGAACTATAGGCCAGTGGGGACCACGATCAGCTTTCCTGCCAGAGGATTACAGGTTTCTAACCTATTAAAAATGCTCTTTCTTAGTGAGGGAAGAGAGAGACCAGGAAAGGAAGGACACTGGGCTGTCCTTGATGATATCATCGTTCCTTTCGTGGTTTTTTGGATGTCAGGAACTGAAAAAAGTTAACCTTTGCCCTCATTAATGCTTGGGAGGGATCTTCCCTGACCTCAAGGAGCTTCTGTATAAGCTTTTTTACTTGCGGAAGAGAAGTTGGCATTGTATGCGTGGAGATGGTGGTGATGGTGGCGACATACTATACCTGTGTGCTAGTTAGGACTGTTTCTTTGTTGGTAGTTCTTTGTTTAGCCGATGAGACCCCTCACTGTAGTGTCACCAGCTCCACCTCCAGAGTCACACTGCCATTCCTGGGCTTGCACTCGGGAAGTCACACTCACAGCCCAAAAGACGCTGGCCCTCTTGACAGGAGGGCCCCCAGCTGCTCGTGGCTTTGAACATTTATGGCTGCTTTTCGGAGTGCAGCCTGCTCACCTCGATTATGGGTCACACTCCTCTATTCTCCATCCTGGGCTGCCCGGAACAGGCAGCATCAACTCTGGGCTGCTGGTGTGAAGTTCACTTGGTCATTGTGGTCTCTTAAACACATCTATTGGGCTGTGCATTTTCTTGAAAGTCGGGGGAAAAATAGAGCCCCTTGTTAGGCTCGGCAGGGTCCAGAAGCCCGCTTTCACAGTTAATGACAGTAAGTACATGGGGAGCTTATAAAGGATCAGCCAGATGCTAGAGCCATATGATGCCCCAGACCTGGTGTGATATTTTCATCTCTTCCCCTCCAGATCTCTCTCCCTTCCTCCCCAGCCCGGAGATTGATGACACGGCTGTGTGTACATACAATGGCGTTGGAAATTTACAAAGCCGCAGTGCCTAGTTGTGGGGCTAACACCCGGTCAGGCAGTCATAATAGAGTGTTAGTGGCATTCTGTCGTGGGGAGAAAGGAGGTCTGGCATCGCCAGAAACAGATCTTGATTGACGAGGGAATTACCGAGGAAAGACAGCTAACAAAGGGGCACTGGAGGGGGCAGAGTGACCCTAGTGTTCAAGGAATAGAAGAGCCAGAAAATCATTCTGAGCACATCCAAAACAGGAAGGCAACAGGGAGATCTGGTGGGGACTCTGTAATGTTATCAATAGTAGAACTTTATTGTAGGAATAAAGCCAGGACACTTTCCATTGGCTGCTTTCTGTGTGGAGAGGAGGCCGCATTTTTCCTCCGGCTCTTCCTACTCAATCCTCCAATTGACAGATGAGAACACTGAACGGGGTGTGAATGAAGACATGAATGCATATGAGTAAACAAGGGAGGAATGGAAAATTCTTATAACCCATAATGAATCTGGCATTTATGGGATGTACCCTACATACAGTATTTAAGGGAAAAGGGTACAGGGAATTAACATTGAGGTTGTAGTATAATGTTTAAATGCACTATCATTCAGGCAGAGACTTGAGTGAGCCGGTTTAAATCCTGCCCCCACTACTTACCAGCTCTGTGGCCTTGAGTAAACGGCTTAGCCTCTCCGAGCTCCATTGCTGTCTGTAAAAAGGGAATAAAGCCCAGCTGGCATGGCTCAGTGGTTGAGCATCGACCTATGAACCAGGAGGTCACAGTTCGAGTCCCAGTCAGGGCACATGCCCAGGTTCAGGTTGTGGGCTCAATCCCCAGTGTGGGGCGTGCAGGAGGCAGCTGATCAATGATTCTCTCTCATCATTGAAGTTTCTATTTCTCTCTCTCCCTCTCCTCTCCTCTCTGAAATCATTAAAAGTATATATTTTTTAAAAGGGAATAAAAATATTAATATCTACCTCAAGGAATTACTGGGTGGATTCACTGTGATAATTCTAGTGAAGAGCTTAGAAAAGTGCCTGGCCTTTTTAAATTATTATTATTTCAGTGTTCGGCCTTTTATATTACTCCCTTCCCTATGCATAATCTCTGTATTCACATCGCAACGAAGTCATTAATTAACCATCTGATGTTTGATGAGGAGCCCAGGCTCTGAGAGGTGGAGTGATTTGTCCCCAGTCACTCAGCCACCATAAGACAGGACCAGAATCAGAACTGAGGTCACGTGGGTGTCGAAGCCCATGCATTTTCTAAATATTTTTCTGTAGACTGGCCTGTTTTGGCTGAGCCCTAGGCATAGGCCATGCCTACAGGCAGGTGCTGCTCTTGAAGCTTGTTAAGAGTCAGCAAAGAAAAGGAAATGGCAGGCGTTATGCTGTGGGCTTTGCTTAGGTTATCTCATTCATCCTGCAGTAGTCTAAGAAAGTAGGTGTTAATCCATCGTCTAGTCAGATGAGCGGAAGTTAGGGTCAAGATTCGAACCCATGTCTCCCTGACAGCAAAATTCCTCCACTTGCTAACTTCCTTTCCACTTAGGTCATTAGCATAATATTTACTCCCTCAGCCCTTTGCTAAGGTCTCCTAAATGCACACCAGCAGGTATGAAATGGGCACTGTTCTCTCTGTTGTGCAGAAAAGGAAATTGAGACACAGTTGCCCAGGGTCTTACATCCAGCAAGTGGCTTCTGCGCTCGACCTAAATACTCTACTGTTCCCTTGTCCTTTCATCTCCCATGGAGGCGGGGGCGCTGCAGTGTGGGCCTCAGAAGGCGGTGGGCTATATAGACACACAGTTGGCATTTGACCCAAAAGGAGAGCCTCTTACTCTGGGGTTCAGTCCTCGCCAAGACAGTTTGGGTATTTTTATGCTCAAGGGAGTTTCCCCCATATTCTTTTTCAGCACCCCTCTAGCCTTGAAATCTGGCCTGCCTGAGACCTTCCTCTTAGAGAAGGACATGGGCTATTACATGTGTTTCTTTCCACAAAAGTTGTTGGTAGTTAAGACCTATCTGGTGTGGGACACTTTAGAGCACTGGCAGCTCCAATTAAGTTTCTTTAAAGGACTAAAGTGCTGAGTTTTTATATCTAAATATAGAAGGTAAAAAAAAAAACAACAAGTCAGAGTGTGACTTGGAGGAAGAGTGATTTGTACTAGAAAGGAAAAGGGGAAACTGAGTCCTGGTGTGACTGAGCAGAGGTGCAGTCTGGCCTGGGCTGACTCGGAAAGATTCTGGCCAAGAGCACAGGTGCTGAGACATGGGGCTTGCGATCCAGGAATAAAAACTTGTTTGGACGTTTCAGAAAACGAGACACATACCAGGGTAGGAGGCGATTCTCCCCTTGATTTCCAAGCTCCTGCTGGTCGCCCATCCATTTTCCTAATGCCTCTAGTCTGCCAAGTAAGTGCCACAGGCATCTCTCAGGAGCCAGGGCCAGCAGCATTTGCCGTGATGGGGAAATCACAGTGAAATATGCCCATTCTTAGCCCATTGAGCACCTCCTGGCTGGCATTGGGGGGCCATCTAGCCTTCCTATGTCACCAAAACAGTCTTGGGGAGACTACGCCTAAAAGGCTCTGGAAAGGAACATCTCTGCCAGGTGGGTGCTCCGTGAATATTGAAGAGAGAATAAGGTCTCTTTGCTTTTCTCTTGACTATTTTTAAACATTTTTATAGAAGTCATACCTGGCCAAGGTTAAAAATTTCAATAATGCATAAGGGCTTGCTTAAAAATAAAAGCAGCCCTGGCTGGCATGGCTCGATGGTTAGAGTGGAATTGAACCTGGGACCCTTCAGTCCACAGGCCGACACTCTATCCACTGAGCCAAACCGGTCAGGGCAGTTGCAGCAATTTTAATACTTTTTGGAAATGCTTTGTTCCTAAAGTATCTGGTATTTATTTTTCCTTATGTATCATCTCCCCTCTCTCCCTCCCCCCTCCCCCAATTTTATTGAATGATAGAATTCAGGAGTCAGAGAGACCTTAGAGGCCTGAGCCATGTTCTAGAGTGGCAGTTCTCAAAGTGTAGCTCCCTGACCAGCCAGGATCTACATCACCCAGAATATGTGAAATGCAGAGTCTCGGGCCAGAGAGAGAGAGAATCAGAAACTTCTACGGGTGGAACCTGTATTATAACAAGCCCTTCAGGAGATTTGGATTCATGTGCGATTTTGAGAACCAATGATTTCAAACATAAAAGTAAAAAAAATGAAGGCTCTAGGATGGAATGAGATTCACATCTCAATCCACTCTGATCTTATGCATGTTACTTACCCCTTAGCTTCTGCATTCCCGTCTCTAAAATGGGGTTAGTAATAACCTCTCTGGGGCTAGGGTGTGAGTTAATATAAAATGTACAGTAAGCACTTAGCATTATGTGCCTCCCACATAGGAAGCAGTCAGTAAATGGTTTGTTATTGTTCTTACTATCTTCCTAGACCAGATACTATCTTTTTAAACAGCATTCCAGACAGATGGCTATCCGTGAGGAGGGAGTTCAAAAGCTCTTGCCCATTCCAAGGAGTGACAGCTGTAGCTATGCATAATTTCATATACTGAGAGAGCTGCCTTCCTATCATTTCCATTCTTAGTTGGAGCTCTGCTCTCTCGAGCCTTTGGAACAAAACTGTTCTACATGGCAGTTCAGATATTTGAAGATAGTGACCTTGGCCATTCTGAACTTTGTCTTGTTCTTTTCCCAAAGATTAACTTAAACATAAAACAGAGTAGATATTTGAAACCATTAAGGCTTTTTTTTTTTTTTAAGGAAGTAAAAAGGCCTCTCTCCGAGACTGCTTGGGTAGTGGGGTCTTTGGTGATTTCTGTGTGTAGACATGCCCCACAGTTTAAGGTTAAAGCTCTCCCGGGTGGACTTGTGGGCATGGAACAGACATTGTGGTTGGGCTACTGTTGGTAAGGCCTGTGCTTCCTGCTGGCAGGTGTGAGCCAGTCACCCCTAGAGTGTTTCTGTGTGGTCCCGTGGGTCCCAGGACACCCCCCCTTAGAATCCAGCCCCTCTGCCTGCAGCACCCCAGCCCTTTCCTGCTCTGGTCTGGGCTCATTGGCTGCCCATGCCTGTCAGGTGTCCCGGTTCTCACCTGCATCCTCACCCATGTCACTTGATGGCACTAGCCCTCCGTTTTACTAACAGCCTTCACGGCGTTCGAAGTCTGCTCTGTGATTTTTGTTTTTATTTAATTGATGTCTAATTAGTAGTTGTGAAAAGTTGTGCTGGCCAAGCAAATAATAGCTTTTCTAAATTATGTTATGGTGTTGTGTAGGGCAGCGGTGGAATTACTATTTTAAAATGGGATTTCGTAAAGTAAACATGCATCCGCATTACAGGAAATACTAAGTTGATGATTAATTGATGCTGTGGAGCTGGCCTTGCACTTTCAAATGCTTCCCTTTTGGTTATCATGGATCTAGGGAGGTTTCGGCAGCCCATACCTCTGAAAATCTGCAGATAACTAGTTTGCACTTGTTTTCTGCCCTGTGGTGCTGGGCAAGTGGCCATTAGGAGACAAGGCAGAGGACTGCTCTGTCTGAGCTGAAGGTCAGGGTTGCAGAGATGATGGAATGGCCTGAGGCTGTGAGGGTCTGAAGTTGAGAGAGTGCCTCTCCACACTGGGGCTCCGGGAGGGCAGTGCGGGCAGTGCGGGCAGTGCGACATTGTCAAGGACTTCGGAAGCTCCTGCTGCTCGTTTTCTTTGTATTGGAGAGGATGATAGGTCAAGAGAAGACTACCTAGGAAATCGTTTTTTCAACCCAGTGGTGAAGCCTTGAGCCTGCTGACACATACCCACCCAGGGCTTGCCCAAATGGGGATGGTTTCATGTATAAGCATGTGATATGCGTCACTGGAGATGTGAAATAAGTAGGAAGTTTAAATACATCTGTGAACAGTTTAGAGAAGTCACTGAGGAAAGAGACCATTGTAAAATTACTAACTAGAGATGGAGCACAAGGTCCAGCCCCTGGCCTCTGACCTTTGGGTTGACGGCAGGGGGGGATGTACCATCTACAAAGCTACCAGAATGCCGAGGGCCAGTGGACTTTACTCGAGTGTGGTATTTCTGGGAGGAAAGACTGGTCTGGACTTCAGCCTGGTGGATAAATGTCAAGTGACTTCCGGAACAGTGTGGACACAGAGGATGGGAAAGGCCCTGGACTTAGACCAGTCTACCTCTTCCCCGCTGTGAGTGTGGGCCAAGGCCTTTCTGAACCTCATTTTTCTCGTTTGTTATCCCTTCATTTAGTATCTCCTACTATTGGGGACTGAGGAGTCAATGGTATTATCATTCTTTAATAAATGAATGAGGGTGGGTGGATGCAGGAAAGCACTTTCATTCCAAAAGGGGGCGCGGGGCAGTGGGAAAGGTCACCACTGAGCCGGGGTACATCTGGAGCCTCAGGTTAGAAAGTGTCCGCACCTCTCTCACCGAGTGCTGTGATGGCAGCTCCTTCATAAACTAGACATTGCACCATAGGGTGAATTGGGACCGATCCATTAACCCCCTTTTCTCTGGGGTGAAAGACCGGTCTGCAATTAACAGCTTTTAAGCCAGGGAATTGGTGACTTTTGCTTCTGTGTTCTTCAAAGTTCACCTGTCACTAACCTGGGGCCCCAGGAACAGGCAGACTGGCTGCTTTTATCTCACCTGATGGGTCCCTCTTCAGAGGAGCCTACTAACTGACTGCAGGGCCTGGCCCTCCCTCCACTGCCTACACTGCCTTCTGGTGTGTGTGCAGTGGTAGCTCAGGGCACTGCCTCAGTGCCCCATCAGCCGGCCAGAGCTGCTCGAAGCCAGTCTTCAGAAGGGACCGGGATTGGTTTGGCCCTGAGACCCCGTCTTGGTTTTCACAGGGACTTAATTGTCCTTTAGACGGTGATGTAAGGAGCTACAGTGGACTTTCCTTCCCTGGAAGGGGAGATGGAGTCGGTGGACGGTGCTTAGAATCTACTCGGCCAAGGGGTGAGAGTGAGGTGGGGGCCAGTTGCTCGGTTGATGCTTTATATTCTTCTTTACTATTTAATTGAATTTTTAAAAAGTATAAAAGAAGGAAGAAATAGAAACTAAACTAAGAATAGAAAAACCCGTATTAGGCATAAAAACAAAGGAAGACATCATAAAGAAAATGACTGGTCTTGAAAACCTAAAATTTTTAAATTATGTACTTTTTTAAAAATGTAATACACAAAAGTAAGAGACCAATAACAAAAAGGCAAAAATGTAAATGTTTATAACATTAACACAGGCAATTGCTTAATATTCTAAGACTTCTTTCAAGTACAAAATGAGAAGAACCACTCTTACAGGAAAATAAACAAGAATGTGAATAGGAAATTCACAAAGTGAGAAATACACACTGCCAAGAATCTGTTATACTTACTAGCTATCCAAAAAAACATAATTGTGGGTTATTTCTAACAGTGAAAACTTGGGAAAACCTAAATGATTAACAATAGGACTATTTTTAAAGTTGTTACATCCTTTGATGTCTTTAAAATCATATTGTAAAAAAAATAAGAATAGTTAATGACTAGAGTAAGTTCACAACATACTAGTAGTGGTAAGTGAAAAGGGTGGGTTAAGAGAATATCTCCCTTTTGTTAAAAAAAATTTTAATTCAAGAGTATACATCAAACTGTGGACAAAGTTATCTTTGGCTGATGTATTTCTATATTATTTTTATTTTTTCAAAATCAAGTATTTTAAATTTTTAAGTGAAAAAGAATATGGGGACCCTGGCTGGTGTTGCTCAGTGGTTAGAGCATCGCCCCACGCACTGAAGGGTCAAGGGTTCGATTCCCAGTCAAGAGCATGTACCTGGGTTGCAGGTTTGATCCCTGGCCCCGGTTGGGGGGTGTACAGGAGGTAACCAATCAGTGTGTCTCTCACATTGATGTTTTTCTCTTCCCTACTCTCTCCCCCTTCCTTCCTCTCTTACACTCTCTAAAACTCAGTGGGGAATAAAAGTAATATGGAGGAAATAGGTTGAAGCATCTAGGAAATTGCTTTAGCCCTTTCCCCTCTCGGGGAAGGTGCCTCATGCTCTCCCCTTCTCTCCCCGAGTCTGTCCCCTCAGTCTCTGCTCTCCACTGCCTGCACCTAAGACACCTGCTTGTTTCTCCTCAGGACTGAGCACTGAAGGCATCTACCGGGTCAGCGGGAACAAGTCAGAGATGGAGAGTCTGCAGAGACAGTTTGATCAAGGTAAGGCCACAGCCTGCTGAGCATCGGAGGCCGGAGCCAGTCAAGGCGACCACGACAGCCAAACTGCCAGTGGAGCCCCTTGAGGGAGCTGCAGTTCAGCCCTGGGGGTGCTCCTGCCACACACAGCCCCAGAGCAAGAGGTGCTGGCTTGGTGACTGAGAAACAGAAAGCATTTGGCCCCAGTTAGGACCGCCTCCATGGTCACACTGCCACAGAGGAGGAACAGGCCCTGTCAGCAAACGGAAACATCCCCCTGCCAAGCCTGTGTCAGCCCATCACCTCCCACAGACACTGCTCGGGTCACCCTGGCACATGCCTCCTTCACCACTGGAGGGCCTTGCCTCCCTGGGACTGGGCCATGCAGGCGTAATTACATGCACATGATGTAAAGTTGGGTTGAGAAGACAAACTTATTTTGCCAGGGCCCCTTCCCACAAAGGAGTGCCCCTCTCACAAAGTCCCTGCATGAGAGAGAAAGCAAGGGAACATTTTATGCTTAGCTGAGCCCTGGGACTCAGGCTTCTAAAGCTGAGCTCTTGTGAATTAGACTTGCTCTTAGCGGGACTCCCGTCTCCTGAGCTAGGGCAGCTCTGAGAGGCCAAATCTATTTCACCCCAACGCTCGGCCAAACTCTGCCTCTTAGCACTGAGCGTTCTGTGGAACGAGAAGTCTCACCCACCGGTGCCAGAGCAGATGAGCCAAAGCCATCACAGTTCTCAGATGTCACTGGCCAGGGAGGGAGGTAACCTAAGGATCAAAGTAGGGTCAGACTAAACGCACGGCTGGGCCTGAGGGGACCAAGCCAGGCTCAGAAGCCAGGCAGCCTGTGCGGACTGCGTGACAGAGCAGCTGCCAGGGCACAGCCGGGAGCAGGCTCCCTGCCCAAGCACCGGGGCCATCGCACTGCAGCGCCACAGTCGGTCTCTGCTAGTGGCCCGTGGGGAGAGGTGACACGAGAGAAGGGACGCACGTTCATCTTTTGGGCTCGGAAGCATGAGGTCCACATGAGGGTGTTGCCACGCCCTTGGGTATGCACTTGTACCGTATACACAAGAATCTGTAACAGCTTATCCCCCCAAAATGGGACCAGCTAATGACTCTCAGTCGATGATTTCTTACAAATCAGGAGTGCAGTCAAGTCTGAAAAGAAAAAATTAGAGACCGAGGTCAGTGGTGTCATAAGCTGAGGGGCCAGAGGGAAAAGAACGAGTCTGTCCTACGTCATAAGGGATGAAGATGGGGCAGCAGTCAAGACTGTTGCAGGGTATTTTTTTTCTTTTTTATTGAATTTCTTGGGGTGACAATGGTCAAGATTGTTGGTAATGTGTTTGCAACCCACCATGAAAAGTGAGCCAGCTTTTTAGGAAAGCCCCTTCCTTTCTTCCCGTGGAGGGATGGGTGTCAGGAAAAGGGAGCAGCACGTCCAGGCGGACAGAGGGAGCTCACTGGATGGCACAGAGGAGGGGGTGCGGCTCCTCCTCACAGGGTGACCTTGGAAGGAGGTGTTGGCTGTCGGCCTCTGCGAATCTGAGAACCTTCTTTTAGCAGCACCAGGGCTGCTCCTGTCCAGTCTGTGGTCATCCTGAGGCCCTGCCCAGGCTCCAGGCCAGCCCTGGGCAGCACCCCAGGGTCCTCGAGGTCTCCCTGACTTCCCCCAAGCACAGGGTTTTCCTTTTGCTTCTGCACAGCTTAGATCGACCTGGCCTCACTCTTCCAACTTCCTTTCAGACCACAACCTGGACTTGGCAGAGAAAGACTTCACAGTGAATACCGTGGCTGGTGCCATGAAGAGCTTTTTCTCAGAGCTGCCTGACCCTCTGGTCCCCTACAACATGCAGATTGATCTGGTGGAGGCGCACAGTGAGTACCGGCACCCCAGCCTGACTGCATTGGGCACCCTGAGGGAGCGGGGAGGGGGCAGCACCATAAGAATGGGTCCTGCCGAAACCGGTTTGGCTCAGTGGATAGAGCGTCAGCCTGCGGACGAAAGGTCCCAGGTTTGATTCCAGTCAAGGGCATGTACCTGGGTTGCGGGCACATCCCCAGTGGGAGATGTGCAGGAGGCAGCTGATCGATGTTTCTCTCTCATCGATGTTTCTAACTATCTCTCTCGTTTCCTCTCTGTAAAAAATCAATAAAATATATATTTTTTTAAAAATGGGTCCTGCCCTCGGGGGCGGGCACTGTGGCTCTTGGAGATGAGATTTAAGGACATAAGGAAAGGGAACTAGGTGACACCAAAGGGACTTGCAAATGAGGCTCCTGCCTTTGAGGACCAGAGGTTCTTCTCCGGGGGACCCCCAAACTACATGAGTTAAGAGCCCAGTTTGGGTGTCAAATTCGGATTGAATCCATGCTCCTTTGCTGGTGCATATTGTGATGTTCTCTGACCCTTCGTTTTCTATGTTGCTGTCCCTACTCCTGTTTATGAAATGAGATTAGGAAAGTTATAGAGGCGGGGCTACAACAGGCCGTTAAGAGGTAGATGTTACTTTCCTTTCCCTGCCTCTCCCTCACGCCTCTCCTCCTATCACGCCTCCTTCCTGAGGGAAAGGGACAGGCCAGTGGCCCAGCTAGATGATCACTTGGGGCTACAGCAACTTAGCACCTTGTTTTAAGGGCCATCTCCGCCTGCATCTCCTCCTGCTCTCCCGCCTGCCCTGACAGCTGTTCCTGCCCCGGCCTGCCTCTCTAAGGCCGGGCCTTCCCCCTGGGCAGCCTTTCCTGGACTTGGTGTAGTTCTGAGGAGGGGACCTGACCTCTTGGAGCTTCCCACGTGTAGCACTTTCTACTCTTTTTAGCCAAAGGCAGCCTTCCTAACTTGTACTTCTGGTAGACCAAGCCCAGAAGCAGCCATTGCTCTGCAGCAGAAGGAAGTGTCTGCCAGTGACCAAGGGGTGCCATGTTCCTCAGACCCCAGGACATTAGTCTCATCTTGTCACTGCCCAACTCAAAGGAGGGAAGATATTGTTGTTGTTGTTTTGGGGTTTTTTTTTCATTGATTTTAGAGAGAGATGAAGAGAGTGGAATAGAGCAATAGAAACATTGATGAGAGAGAATCATTGACCAGCTGCCTCCTGCACACCCCCTACTGGGAATCAAACCGGTGACCTCTCGGTTTAGGGGTCAGCACTCAACCACTGAGCCACACTAGTGGGACTGAGAAGAGGGAGTTCTAAGCAAGCACATTTACTCACAAGGCTGGTATGACAGAAATTTGAGGGAGGTCTCAAACCAGCAGAGCTTTAAGTTCTGGGTCACAGACTCCTAGTGGCTTCAGTGACTAGAGGTGCTGGCGGAAGGCCACCCCTGCGCTGCGGAGGTGCCCCTGTCAGGACCTGACTGCTGCAGGCCCAGGGCCCCTGCATCACCTTCCCATGGTCTGCGTGCCCCGTGATGTTTGTTTCCACCATATTTTATCCACATGGTCCTGCCAGATGAAAGTTGTTTATAGCTCCTAATCCTGCCCAAGCCCACCAGGGATGGGGCAGAGTTCTGGGATGTCATAGCTCATCTGGCCTTCTTTCCCATCTGCCTTCTCAGGACAGGAGTCGGGTTTCTCCAGATGACTTAGGGGTGGGGACAGGTGTCCGCTTCTTCTTTGATCCTGCATCCTGATAGAGGTCCTCCCAGCAATCCCTGCTCCAGCAGACTCCAGGCTGGCCCTGATGTGAAACACGTAGGAAATCTCCACTGGAGCCAGCTTTCTTTCAGCCTGGGCTTGTCTCTCGGCTGAAGTTAGGGAGAGGAGGCATGGGCTGGTACCCAGCTTGCTAGGAGCTAGGGGGATTCCTGACAGCATTTGTCTTGACCTGGCGCCATCTAGAGGCTAGTAGAGTCCTGGCACCCAACAGAATCCCATTGTTTCTGTGGGAATTGCTGACATAGCATTTTTTTGTTTTTGGGGGGGTTGGGAGCAGGAGAGGGAGGTGTTATTGATAGGCAATCAGCTGCCCTTCCTACAGCAGCTTCCGCAACTTCCAGTGCTGAGGAAGGGAGCTTCTTGCTGCCACTGCAGCCTGGAAAAGGGTGGAGATTTTCTGCTTCCTCTTCCTATTGTGTTTCCTGTGCCCCCAGCTAGTCAGCTGGGTCTCTGTCTTGAACCTGGTTGGGGGGAGTGACCTGGCACCTCTGACAGCCAAAGCTAGCTGAGTGAAGAGTGGGCTGTGAGTGTCAGGGGTGGGTAACTGAGCCAGAGACAGCCCCAGGCAGTACCAGAGTGAGTGTTCAGGGACATGGAACAAAGATTCTTAAGCCCAAAAGTAGCTGTTCCCAGCCTGGCTGGGTTTCCATGGCAACATCAACTTGACCAGCTCTTTCCACTTAATACCTAAGAACCGTTGTGTCTGTGTGTATTCAGGGCTTGGAAATGGTTTCAGATCCCATCACAACAAATACCAAGGTCACTATCAAATTGTTTTGTTAGCTCCATAATTTCACAATATTGGACATGCTGAAAATGTGCCCACAAAATAGAGATTTTTGTGATTATTCACCAGTCATCTTTCTACCACGTTCAAGGTGATGTGTGGGAGATTGAGAAATGAAGAACAGCATACCGCTAGGGAGTGGCAAGCTGAGGCTTGACCTTCGGTGCTGAGACATTGTCCCTGCCCTCCCCGCGTGCACATGGGAGCTGTTTGCCAGACAGAATGAAGCTAGCTGAGCTGGAAATGCAGAAAAGGCAGTGGTGGAGGAAGTAAGGAGAGCGCTTCATGGAAGAGGTGGCATGAGGCAGAGAAAACAGCTTTGACTTCCCCATTCCATCTCCTCCTCACACCTCACCTCAGCATTCCAAAAGTGTCATCAATTATTCTTGCTCCACACTTTCTCCTTGACCTCCCACAATACCCGTGGCCCCACCACCTGTCTGGTCCACCCAGTGCCACACAAGCACTGACCTATGGCTCAGTCTCAGTGCAGAGGTTCTAAGAACCTTTGACTCCAGGAACCTATAACTACAAGTGAGATCCGTGTGCACATTTTAGTGCATAGAGAAGACCAGTAGCTTTCATCAGATTGTCAAAGGGATGTGTGACCCAAAATGGTTCAGGATGCAGCTCACCATCTTACCATCCCACTTACAGGTGAAACCGCATAGGGCCACAGATTCTAACTGACAGACTGGTCACCAGGCAGACCAGCCTCACTGCTCACTGGGCTCTTATTCACATGCTGCCTTGTGACGTTGCTCATCCTGGGATCCTGCTTCCTCTTGTCTGTCCACATAGCTGCTTAAGAGCATAGGGTTGTCCCTCACCTCCTAGCACGTGCCAGTCCCTGCCTCGGTCTGGTGGGACACTGAGCAGGCTACTGCGGGTTGTGCCTCCAGGAGGACGCCCTGGAGTCATTTCCTACCTGCGGGAAAGGTGGGGACTGCACACGGGTGTGCCTGCATGCCTCACCGAGGGGTGTGGCTCTGAGCTGGGTGTTGTCCTCTTCTGGTGGTGCCAGTGTGCCAGGTGGTCAAAGGTCATCAAGGATTTTCCTCTAGGCCAGTGGTTCTCAACCTTCTGGCCCTTTAAATACAGTTCCTCATCTTGTGACCCAACCATAAAATTACTTTCGTTGCTACTTCATAACTGTAATGTTGCTACTGTTCTGAATCATAATGTAAATATCTGATATGCAGGATGGTCTTAGGCGACCCCTGTGAAAGGGTCGTTTGACTGCCAAAGGGGTCGCGACCCACAGATTGAGAACCGCTGCTCTAGGCACTGTTGGGCACAGCAGATCCAAGCCTAGAGCCTGTTGGCAGCCTGGATGCCAAAGATGGCAGCAGAGTGGCACAACCAAAGCAAGACTGGTGTTTGAGATCAGGGCCCCTGGCACCAACTTATGTGACCTTAAACCAGTATTTTTACTTCTTTGAGCCTGGGGTTATCTGTCTAGCGTGAGGGATGCAATGAGCTGGTCTCTGAGGTCCACGGTGGCCTCTGGCACTCCCCTCTTCTTCCTCCAGAGTTCTGTGGTCTCAGTTGTTGTAAGTTGCCTGGTCTGGGTCCAGACTTTGTCTTGCCTCTCCTAGAGTGTCTTGCTTTCACCTGACACCTGGAGGGGGCACTGCAGTGTGGTGGAAGGCAGGTGCTCCAGAGCAGGTGTGCTGGCCCGGGAGACAGCCTGGGACCCTCCCCACCTCCCCCTCACCAGCCTGTGCCTTTGGCATTGCCTCTTGAGCAGGTTTGCTTAGCCAGCCTGTGGGGTAAACCCAGCCCCACCTTCACTCAGGTGGTGGTGAGGGCTGCACCGAAAGCGACTAAAATACTCGGCCAGCACTCCAGCATACCCGGCACTGAGTGAGAAATCCCTGGTGCCGGGCTGGCCTGGCGAGGCTGCCAGTGTGAGCCCGGAGTGGATCCCTTGGCGCTGGTGGGGCTTTGCTTGCCTGAGGGAAGTGAACAAGGTCGAGTCAGCAGGACATCAGCACGATGGGCCTTGCTTTTCATGTGGCAGATGCAGGGCCAGGCTTTGCCCTGGGAGGCTTCCTGGTGCTCTCCTTCATGGCCTCCCTCCTCCTCCCCCCACTCGCCTGATGCTCCTCCGCGTCATGGACGCCTGTGCCATGAAGCCAGTGGGAGAAAGGGAGCGGGAGCCCAGGAGGTGGCCATGGAGGTCCCTGTCGGGCACCTCACTGTGTCAGGAAGGAGGGTGGCATTCCTGGGTGTGGTCCATAATTACTATCAAAGCAGGCTCCGTAAGCCCCACCCTGCCCCTCCTTTTCCCCAAGGAAGAGAGAGGAAGCAACCCTCCTTGTTGCTCGGCGGATAGGAAGGGGGGGCATCCAGGGCAGACGGGGGCCTGGCCAGCCCCGTTTCCTGCCTCCAGCCAGGAGGGCGGGCGAGGCTGCCTGTAGGTGAAGGTGCTGCGGCTGTGGGAGGGCCTCATTCCTGCACACACGGCTCCGAGGGAGACCTGTGCTGAGCTCGCATCTCGAAGGGCAGGATGGTTCTACTGAGACAGCCCTGCACACGCTCCTCCTCTGGGAGCTGCTTACTGCTTTTAAGTAAACTTTTTCTTGAAACTTAACAGGAAAGGGTTCTGAAACTCAAGGCCAGAGACAAAGTGTGCCCTTGAGGTTGAACCCTTAAAATAAATCTTGGGTTCAGAGAAATGAAGCCGATAGTGGCCCCGCATAATTAGTTTCTGTGGTTTTGGGGGGGGGGAGGTTATTGTTGTTGTTGTTGTTTGTTTGTTTTTGGTCATTTTCTAACAAGCAAATGTTCCCAAAATACATATTTTTATCAAGTCACTCGCAGGTCAAAAAGTTTACCCAGTTTCATGCTCGTTGGCCTGCCAGCGAGAGCTCTCCACAGCTCGTCCTGCCCATCTCCGCAGCTTCCCGTCACTGGTATTCTGAAAGTCAGAGTAGCTCCCAGGTGCTTCTTGTCTGAGCTCTTCACGGGGGTGTCTTCGCCAAGGGAGGGAGGCACTGTCATCAGCCCTTTACACACAAGTGACTCAGATGTGTCACTTCCCCAAAGTCAGAGGCAGAATTCGCACCCAGGACCATGTGGGTCAGTACTTCCCAGCAGGTTCTCTCTGCACCTCCCGCCCTCCCAGCCGGCTGTTTCTGTTCCATCTGTTCTTCCAAGTCTAGCTTGAGCCAGACTTCTCTGCGCTGCCCCAGACCGACCCTCTGACACACCCGCTACTGCACGAGCTTCCTAAAGAACCCCGGGGTTTGGGGAGTCCGCCAGCCTCCTGGTGCAGGCAGACGTGTGCGTGGCTTATTTGTGGGGAAAGGGGCTTGTGCCCCCAAACCAACGAGGAACCATCATATTTCTTAATGACCCCCACCAGCCACCCCCCAATCCTCAGTGTGAGATCGCTGCCGTTCTTCCTGGGACGACCCTGCTGTAGGAGCTGAGTTCTGGAGTCCTGGAGTGAGCCTTCACTTACGAGCGGAGCCATCTGGATACCTCCCAGGCTCAGAGCACCTGTCCTGGCTGCCTGGCCCGGATGGCTCTGCAGCTGAGATGGCCCAGCCCAGAGAGCGAGTGGTCCCCACTTAGGTTCTGCAACCGCTCTGGGCCTCCAATTTCTCATCCTTGACATGGGTGACAGCCCTGCCTCATGGCTTGCGAGGGCACTGAGGCAGGCCTGGCGTGGGCCAAGCGTTTCCTCCTAGTGAGCTTGTGTTCTCTCCTAGCACGTTAGGGTTTCATGATGGGCAAAGGGGGCGGGGGGTGTAGACCCTTCGATGGACTGCCTGAGAAGCCCCCACTGTTTCCATCGGCTCTTCCTATAGGGGGATGTGTGGAGGGTCCTGTGGCTCCAGGAAAAGGACAGAGCCCTGCTTTTGTGACAAACTCCCTCCCTAGACAGTCGGTTGGCGTGGGTGGGTGGCAGCACTCACCCGTCTGGTCAGGAAGCAGGCAGGCTTTCTGCGTTGAGATGCCTGTCTCCAGGGGCAACCAGATGAGCAAAGAATGGTGTTCTTTATGGTGGAGCCTCTTTGGATCCTTGAGTCTCGGGTGGTGGGGGCCAGGAAGCTCCAGGCGCACAGTGCTCCCCTTCAGCGGGCGCCTGGGACCCAGAGGTGGGCCTGGCCCCGGGGCCCGAGCCACTGCCAGGTGTGCCGCCTTGGCACAGGCTCTGGGGGGAGAAAGGGGCTGGGCTTCCCTCAGAAGGTCCGACACAGCACGCCCTTGGTGGCCGCCAGCTGTCCGGGACCAGGGTCTGCTCTGAGCCCCGGAACACCCCAGCCTCAGCCATGGAAGTCTCTGGTTTTCTCTTTCCTCAGAAATCAACGACCGAGAGCAAAAGCTGCATGCCCTCAAGGAAGTCCTCAAGAAGTTTCCAAAGGAAAACCACGAAGTCTTCAAATACGTCATCTCCCACCTAAACAAGTATGTCGCAGGGCTTGCTGTTTGGTCTTTTCTCCGCAGGAATCACCAGTCAGGGCCAGGGAGCAGCAGAATGAGGCTGAGTGAGGCTCCCTCCGTCCCTCCCCAGCCTGCAGGGGTGTCGGTCCGCCTCCCCAGGGGGCGCTTCTGGCTCAGGCCCACCCCGGTTCTGTCTGAGAGAGGCCCGGGTGGCCCCAAGTGTGCCAACGTCCTCTCTCCAGTGTTCGTGTCCGTGGTGTGTGACACCTCGCCAACCCAGGCACTGGGAAAGCCGCCCCCCGTCCAGTGAGGGCAGGAGCTGCGGTCAGGAAACTGGTAACGGCACAGGTCCCAGTTTACCCGCATGGACTGTCTGTTCCCAGACAGACCTGGTTTCATCTCGGCCCTGGTATTCTGGGAGCTCTGGCTGGACACACACTCCCCATCTTGCACAGCCAGAGCATTGTCACCCACTTCGGTGGTCTGGGCAAGAGTCCTGGAGGCAGTCTGTTCACCCCAAGGCTTGTGGGGGGCCTCCCATGGGCCAGGGCCTCAGAGCCACCCCGGGGCTTGCCGTGTGGGGACACCGGAGCAGAGGACAGGGCACAGAGGGCTGTGCTTGCGCCTTTCCGTTCCCTGCTGTGGTGGGCAGGCAGAAGGACAGCCAGGTGACAGTGACCAGGGCACAGAGCGCAGGTGGGCCCCCTGTCCCTCAGAGTCTGACCGTGAATTTGGTGTCACCTACAGAGTCAGCCACAACAACAAGGTGAATCTCATGACCAGTGAGAACCTCTCCATCTGCTTCTGGCCCACCTTGATGAGGCCCGACTTCAGCACCATGGACGCGCTCACGGCCACGCGGACCTATCAGACAATCATCGAGCTCTTCATCCAGCAGTGCCCTTTCTTCTTCTACAATCGGCCCATCAGCGAGCCTCCCGGCGCCACGCCCAGCTCCCCCTCTGCCGTGGCTTCCACCGTGCCCTTTCTCACCTCCACACCCATCACCAGCCAGCCATCGCCCCCCCAGTCGCCTCCACCCACCCCCCAGTCCCCGATGCAGCCACTGCTCCCCTCCCAGCTTCAAGCTGAGCACACGCTGTGAGTCACCAAGTTCTGGGGCAAAAGGAAACCGTCTTCTCTCTTCGGTAAGGTGGGCTTTGGCCTGTACACAACCAGGCCCGCTGGGCAGGGGCGGGGAGGGTGTCCCCTCTTCCCTGTCACCTTCTCAAAACCTCAGCGGTAGCACCAGCCAACAGTCCACCATAGGCTGGGCTGTCAGATGCCCCAAGCCCAGCTCTCAGGCCTGGGGCTGGCTACAGCAGAGGCCCGGTGGGCCCTACCCTCTGTCATGGACCCCTTGGAGGACTGAACTTGTCAGGCAGCAGCCCCAGCGGCCCTCATCCGTTCACTGCTCCCTGACCCGCCTGCCCGCACACACTGGCCTCGGTGCATCGCCCACTGCTTGGACAGCCCTGGCCTTGGACAGCGGAAGGAGGAGGTTCCGAGATGCGGGCCACCCCAAGGCAGGGCTAGCAACCCCAGGGAACACTTCCCGTCTGTCCCTTCCCACCTTCTCTACGCCTGTCTAGCGTCCTCCTTGGGAACGTGTGGGACGGGGCTCTGCCACCCCGAGGTGCAGTGCTGAGGGAGCTTTGTGGCTGGATCAAGGGAGCACAGCTTTCCCCTCCAGCCCCACGCCCTCCCCTCACGGGCTTTGGGATACATTCCCTTTGCAGCCAAGGAACACTGGAAGGAAAATGGGAAAATCCAATAATTTTTAAAAAGAAAAAGGAAGACACTACCAGAAGAAAACTGCAGACCTCAAGATTCAGCTCTTCTCCCACCCCTCGGAGAGGCAGACAGGTGGAAGGTGGCCCTTCTCTGTGACAGCAAAGCCAGGAGGCCCGGGGCCAATTGCCTGAGAGCCTGTTGGGGTCTCACTGTCACCAGGTCCCCCTTTCCCCAAAAGATGGTTTGAGCCCTTAGTGGGCAGCGCGGGGAGACCAGCGGACCAGCCTGGAATTGGTCTGCCTTTGGACACACTACAGTCCTATGGACACACTACAGTCCTATGGAAACACTACTTTGTGTGTGCGTGTGCGTGTGCGTGTGCGTGGGGGGAGTGGTACGCCTGTGAGGGGGGGACAGCTGAGGGTGCAGGGGTGCACCTGGGGGTTGGTTTAGTGTGTTTAGAGTCATTTTCGTCCTGGGCCATAGAATGCCGCCAGCAGCGCTGCTTGTGGGGAGTGGGCAGGGTATGGTGATTTGCCGCCCACACTCATCCTTCATGCTCCCAGGCCAGCAGGCCGAGGAGCCACAGGCACAAAAGCCATCAGTCACCAGAGCACCGTGCCTGCCTGTCACACCACCGCCACCCCTCCCGCGGCCTTCCCCTCAGCTTCCTGGCCCCTGGGAGAACCCTTCTCACACCCACCTCTGCCCCACAACACGCAGTCTGCTAAGGCTGCCACCGATATGGCTGCCCCCACTCTGCAGTGGAGAAGCCTGACACTAAGGTACCCGAGTGTGCGGTAGAGGCCCCGCCCCGCATGCCACCCAGTCCTCCGGGTCTCTTTGCACTTTAAGCAGCACCTGTGGTCGATTCGAGGATGCCCTGGGTCACCTCAGCTGGGGGGCCTGACAAAGGGGTGCCTCGGAACAGTGTTCAGCCACCCAGCCCCAAGCGCTCCCTGTTGGCAGCGGAGGGCGGCCGGCCGTGGCTCCCTGACTTCCTCTGGATACGCTGGACGCTTCTGCTTTAGTTCTTGTGCGGCTGACTAGGTGCTGGGGATGGCTGGCTGCCCCTGCGAGTTTACCCCTCCAGGAACACAAGTCAAAAAGCAAACCCCAGGTACCTGCCTGCTCTGTGTAAGTGGTGGAGGGCGGTGTGACCTGGTTGGGGGTGCGGTGCCCGTGCTTCAGGTCGGGTGGGCAGGAAGACGATGGCAGTGTCTGGTTTTCACCCGGGTCGGCAGGCCAGGCCCCGGGCAAGTGGGAATCCTCCATGGAGTTAACGTCTCCCTTTTCCTAGGGCATCTCGCCTGCTCCCAGTCAGCCCTTCAAGGTATTGGATGCAGTTAAAGGGAAACCCTGAGGGTGGCCTGGAGCCACTGTGCCCTGTGTGAACTAACAGAAGGATCCGGGTTCCCTCCCATTGCCACACGGCCACCTCCCCTGCTGACACACTCCCCACACCACCACCTGCAGCCTTGGCTCTGCACCAGGACTCACCAGCCCCCACACCTGCCTTCCCACGCCACCCCATTCCTGAGACCTCAGAAGGAGGAGCAACTGCTTCATGCCCTCACCCTGTCGGGGGAGCCTCTGGCCCTGCAGCGCCCCCTGGCAGCCGCTGGAGCAGCTGCAGGGCTCTGAAGGTGTGCAGGCGGCTGGTGCCCCACTGAGCCACCGTGGGCAGGAGACTCCATGGGTTTCCTTTGTTTCTATTTGCTCTGCTAGCCCTGTAGCTCCTCTTGTCTGCTTCTCCAGGCTGACTTGGGCTCGAGGACATTTCTTGGTGGTTCTAACTTCCAGTCGGAGGTCTGCCTTCACACCAAATGGGCACCCTGGGGGGGGGGGGTGCCAGCGGGGAGAGCTGGGGTGCATGTTGGGAACTGCCTTGAATGGATTGCAACCCACAGCTCTCGGAGTTGGAGCGGCAGGCAGGAATTGGCCGAAAGGGGTCGGCCAGGGACATCTTGCTCCATGTCCCCCAGCAGGGTAGCCATGTGCCCAGCAGCTCTCCCCCCAGCCAGTCCACAAGAGTGTAGGTGCCATTCAGGGAGTGGACAGCCACTGGTCTGCGGCAGCAGTGCTGCCGGAGGGAGGGAGGGAGAGGTGGTCCACGGTTAGGAGTGTGGCTGTGGGTCTGCCTGAGTTGTTGGCTGTGCTGCACATCAGGGATCAGCATCTGTCCAGCCAGCATGCCCATCACTTGGCGTTGTGAGGAGGGATGCTGAGAGAGGTCCCCGGTACTGTTTCTGTGTGCTCTGCACCCCACCGCCACCTTGCTCTCCCTGCTTAAGACAGGAAGCATGCTTCTGGGAGAGTCTAGCAGAACGTGTGTGCCAGGTGGGCAGCAGGTGGTGTCCTAGCAGCATGCTGGCCGGGGTCCCAGGAGAACACACCTTTCCCTGTCCCTGTCCCTCCGCTCCGGAGGGGATGGGAGGCTGGAGGGAGACCTTCCCCTAGGTCACAGGGGTTCCAGCCTCAGCCCTGAAACTTGAATACAACCTGCAGCATTTGTAACCTGAAGTCCTTTCCATTGCACCCTGCCCACCCTCTCCTGTGAGAACACACTGCTGGGGGGGGGGGGGGAAGGGGGGGAATCCGAGGGAGAGCGTGGGCAGTGGGTGCGGTGAGCATGGCCCAGAGCCAAGGCTTTGACTTGTCCCCGGGCGGTCACAGCGCTGCGCAGACAGTTGCCCTCCTGTTGCTTGGCAGGTTCAAGCCGCTTATTGCCTCTTAGGTGAGAGGACAGCCTGAGCCCCGTGTGCCAGAAACCTGTCACATCTGGGGGTGGCGCCAGGGCGGGGCTGGTGTGAGGGCGAAGGCCACTCGGCTCTTCCCTCCGGGGCCACCTTTCAGCCGGCGCCTGCCAGCTCCCCGAGGCCAGCGGCGGCCGCCCCCGCTCGCCCAGCAGCCGCCCCCTGGCCGGCGCTCAGACAGCCGTGATGTTACACTGTCGATGTAGTGGAGCCGGCATAAGTTATTGTTTGCATAAGAAGAATCATGTTCCCTGTGTACATTCACAAAAAGGAAATGTCTGGATTTTATGGGAATAAACCTTGTTTGAAAATTTGGAACAGTGCTGCTGCCAGCTTATTTTTCTGGTACTTGTATTTTCACATGTTAAATGATCTTTATATATGTTGAATTAACAAATATTTTGAGTTTCCTGAGAAAAACAAAAACATTAATGGTATTGAAATGTGTTAGTAGTCTGGCCGTGTGCCCAAAATTCTGTTTTGCAGCAAAGTGGAGAACTGTATGTAAAGAAAGTATAACAGTTATTTCTTTGTACTTTAGGGGCTTTAACCAAGACATCCTCTAGCTGGTGTTAGGAATGTTTGCTTAATTCCCAGACTTTTTTTGAACACGTGGGTATGTTGAGGCTCCGGCCCGACTAGTGCATGGTCAGCCGCCACCCAAGGCTGAGGCATCTCGGACTGAGGTGTTTTTGTTTGGTTTTGTTTTTTAAAATCATGTATTTGCTACAAAGTATTGTACTTGTCTCAATGGGAATGGTGTAAAAAACTGAAAAGGCCTTATGTGATATGTATCATAGTTAATAAATCAGTCTTGTAAAAACCCGGCCTGAGAGACGTGAAGGCGGCCCCGCCCTGGCCCTGCAGCGCCCGCCGGCTGGGCGGGACCTGGCTCCGCCTCCGCGGCAGCGGCGCTCCCGGCCCCGAGCGGAGGGGCCAGGGCTCAGGCCCACGGAGCACCGGGTCCACCCCCTCCGCCCGGGGCTGTCCCGGCACCTGCCTGCATCGTCTGTAACGGAGCCGCTGCTTCCCAGACGCGACCTGTTGTTGCCGTTTATTCCGGGTGACTATCCCAAGCCCCGCCCACAGCCCCTCTGGCTGCAGGGAAGGAGAGGGAGCCTCTGTCCCCACCCTCACTCCGGACCGCAGGACCGGCCTCCCGGGATGGGGCTCGGCTGCCCAGTCTGCCTGGAATTCCCTGTCCTCACCCCCCCACCCCACAGCTCTGCCCAGCCGCTCAGTCCTCAAAGCTGCCTTCCTCTGGGAAGTCTTCCCTGACCCTCTCACACATTAATTCAATCTGTGGTTTTTAATCACTACAGTATACAGCTGGCACTCATGGGTGCTGACATGAGCCTGTCTTTTTCTCTAGTTCTTGATGTCTGAGTTGTGTGGATTTGTATGCGTGTATATCTCTCAGCCACAGCCACCCAAGTCAAGAATGTGGGGGGGGCAGACCTGTGGCTCCCCCATATGATGTCCCAGGATGCCCAACAAACCAAGTTTGTAGAACGCAGTGGTCTCAACCTTAACCTTGACTGGGGTCTCCGTCTACCAGCCGACCTCTCCCGTGTGACTCCAGCCCAGACCTCCACTCCAAGGCCGCCCTGATATCCACCTGCTGGTGACACTCTGCCTGGTGACCAGTGTGACACCCACAGCCTAGTCCTGGCCCCTGACTCCCAACCTGTTCACCCCCCACAAGCCAGACCCTGGAGCCCTCCACCCTTCCCTCCTCATTCCCCGCCACCTGATGGAACCTCACCTGAACATCTGCCGCCTCCTCGGCCTCCTCCCTGGCTCCCTCCCTCCCTTTTAGCTCCTTGTGGCAGCCAAAGGGAGCTTTTCCAATCGGACCTGGCTGTCACCCCTCCCTCATCTCCTTCCAGGGCTCCACGGACCTCCCAGGGAGCCGAGCCTCCCCCGGCACCCTGCCTCCCAGCCTCCGGGGGGCACGCCCACCTCAGGCCTTCGGACTCTTCCTCAGGGAGGCCCTGCCGGACCCCAGACCAAGATGGACTCCTTTGCTCTCGAAGAAAAAGAAATGTTCTCGTTCAAGAGCATTTTCTCAGTTTGTTCCTCCTTCAGATCGTATTAGCTCACTTAACACTTATTTCAGGAGCTGACATCTAGGGGGAAAGACAGGAAACAGGCAAAGCAATGACCGTGTATCAGTGTCCCGTCCCGGGCAGATGGGGGTGAGGGAGGATGCGGTTCTGGGGGAGCAGGGGTGCTATTTAGGCTGCTCAGGAGGGGACATTGCAGCAGAAAACTTAAGGGGACACAAAACAACTCAGTGACCAAGACAAAAATATTCCAATGCAATGTTTTTAAAAATCAAGGTTAAAAAACATGAAATGTTTAGATTAAAAACAGAATCAGCAACTGTGCTGAGCCATATTGAAGCCTGAGGCAAAAGGAGAGATCGGTGAGACTGAGCCTGGAATCGATCGGGAGGGAAGTGCTGGTGGATGAGACCAGAGCTGGGACCGTGGCAGTGGAGGGAGGAGGTCAGACTTGGGGTATCATGAAGGTCAAGGAGACAATTTGCTCAAGATTGCACGTAGAGGATGATGCCAGGGTTTACACAGTAGTGCGTCCGCTTGCCATCTGTCTCCCCCACTCCCTGTGAACCCCAACCCCCCCACCCCCACCCCCACCCCCACCCCCACCCCCTGAGCCGGAGCTGCGTTCCCCCAGCTACAGCCAGCACCTAGGTCCTTAGGGGCTCGGGATGCGGTGTTACGCTCTACAGCCACCAGGGGTCAGCAGAGCGCCGCCCTGCCCAGCCCTTGGGCCGCCGGGGAAGTGCTGGGAGCCGGGTTGGTGGGGTTTTTAGGGATGGGGAACAGGAAAGCAAGATTAGAAGAAGCCGCCAGGACTGGGGAAGAGGCAGGTTCTGAGAAATGAGGTTGGAAGAGTCCCGGGAGCAGGCTAAGAAGCAAGGAGATGTCCATCCATTTATCCATTTATTCATTCAGTCACAGAAGGTCAGGGGCCAAGCCACCTAGCGCTTTATAGGGCACTGGGGAGCCATCGGGGCGGTTAGAGCCAGGGAGAGACAGTCAGATTTGCAGGAGCTGAGAGGAGGGAGAAGAAAGTGGGGATGAAGAGATACAGGCCCACCCGGCCCAGTGGATCAACATCGACCCATGAACTAGCAGGTCACCTGCCCAGGTTGGGGCTCGATCCCCAGTAGGGGGTGTGCAGGAGGCAGCCAATGAATGATTCTCTCTCATTATGAATGTTTCTCTTCCTCTCCCTCTCCCTCTCTGAAATCTTTTCTTTTTAAAAATATTTTTATTGATTTCAGAGAAAATGGAAGAGGGAGAGAGAGAGAGAAACATCAATGATGAGAGAGAATCATTGATCAGCTGCCTTCTGCACACCCCACAACCTGGGCATGTGCCCTGAGGGGAATCGAGTCTGGGACCCTTCAGTCCGCAGGCCACTCTATCCACTGAGTCATACCGGCTAGGGCTCTGCCTCCGTTTTACATGGCCTTCTCTATTGCCCAGTAAATTTCTCCTCTGTCTTCTCTTCTGTCTCGCTCTCTTTTTTTTAAGTTTTTCTTTTTTTATATTTTTATTGATTTTAGAGAGGAAGGGAGAGGAAAAGAGAGATAGAAACATCAATGATGAGAGGGAATCATCAATTGGCTGTCTCCTGCATGCCCCATACTGGGGATCGAGCCCGCAACCCGTGCATGTGCCCTTGACCAGAATCGAACCTGGGGCCCTTGAGTCCACAGGCCAACACTCAATTCCACTGAGCCAAACGGGCCAGGGCCTGTCTCTCTCTTTTTAAGTGATTGATGAGACAGACAGAGAGCCAGAGATCAATTTGTTGTTCCACTTATTTGTGTATTCATTGGTTGATTCTTGCATCAACCTGGGATCAAACCCACAACCTTGGTGCATCAGGACGATGCTCTAACCAGCTGAGCTCCCAGCCAGGGCGCTTCTGTCTCTCATAAGAACACTTGTCTCCGGAGTTAGGGCCCATCCGGGTAACCCAGGATGATCTCGTCTCGAGATCCTTCATTTAACTCCATCTGCAAAGACCCTTTTCCAAAGGTCACATTCCCAGAGTTAGGACGTGGGTATATCTTTTGGAGGCCACTGCTCAACCCCCACCACTCTTCTCTGCGGCCCTATTATCATCACTGCTGTCATTAGTACTATTCTTATTACCTCCACGGGCAGCTGGGCGGGGGGGGGGGGGGGGGGCCGTGGAAAAAGCGCCCCCAGTGGGAGGAGTCTGCAGACTGTCCAGCGAAGGCAGGAGGGGGCGGAAGCGGTGAGCAGCTCCTCCTGGCCTCACCTTCCCAGCCAGTGTTCGCCCTCCTCCCTCCTGGGGGGGGGGGGGGGGGTGGACTCGGCAGGGCCCTGGCGTTCCCTTTCTCTGGAAGAGCAGCCCTTGGGTTGGGAGAGGCAGGGGGCCCAGCGTCCTGAGGCCCCACAAGTCCCTCCTGAACCCACAAGGCCTCACAGTCCCTGACTCAGCCATCTCTGCAGCTGGTGGCCTGGGCCGGGGTCAAGGTGACAGCAGAGTGACCAGGGGAGTGGACTGGCTTGTTTGCTGCTCGATACCAATGTTAGTGTCCCACCCGGCACACGTGTGGGCAGAGGCCGGCCGGATGGTGCCTACGCTGAGCCGCGCCCTGTGCTGTACGTCTTCTTCCGGCCCCTGTGGGCAGGTGACAGGTCGGCCCTGGTCCTCTATGAGGTTCGAGTTCTCCCTGACACCTTGGGTGGCCTAAAGGGGAGATGGAGTGAGCAGCAGGAGGGGTGGGGCTGGGGTCGGGCAGAAGCTGGCACCGGGGACCACACCCAGGTGTCGAGTGACACTTAGGTGCGGGGGGCCTATTGAGTGGGGGATGGGTTCTGTTTTTCTCTTATGACCCCAACTCCTTTACTCTTCCCAGTTCCCCGGTAATTGCCGCGCTCGGCCAGCCTCCCACAGTCGCACCTGCACGTGCGCGCACACACCTGCTTGCTTGCTTTCTCCAGCACCTGGCTCCACCTGACACATCTTTTTTCTTGTTGTGTCTATTGTCTGACACCCCCACTGGCATGCCAGCTCGAGTGACGGGAGTCTCTGCCTGCCTTGTACCTGCTGGATCTCTAGAGCCTCTGGCACACAGTAGGTGCTCAATAAATGTTGTTGGCTACATGGATGAAAACAGGACAACTCTGGGGCCAAACTGGGTGGCCCAGGTCTCCAGTGACCCCTCACCGTCCATTTAGTGCTGTAGGTAAAGCTTCACTCTCAGAACTGATGCTGAGCCTGACCTCTCAAGCAATGCATTCCTGGGGTGCTGCACCCCAGTAACACCCCGGGGCGAAGGGAGACATCACCCTGACAGCTTGGCTCTCAGAACCCTGGCCTTGAAGCAGGCCTGCCCCTGGGACCCTCGCTTCACTAAGCGCAGGAGTGAAAGCAGGAGGGATTCAGATCAGACGCGCTGTAGGACTTCCTGGGCAGCGAGTCTGTCTGTCGCAGGAGGCTCCCGGAGGAGACAGCTCTGAGGCGCTTCGCCTGCTACTGGGACAAATACTCCCTTGGGAGCTCAGACGGGACACCTGCTCGCCTAACGTTCCTGCCTCGTCTCATTGAAGGGCTTTTTACAGATGACAGTGAGGCACAGAGAGGACGGAAGCGGCCCAAACTCACACAAGTGGGGCCGGAATTAGAATGTCAGCCGGCTGAGTCACCTCCTTAAGACTATGCTCTCCACCTCCCAATAGGGAAGAATGAAATGTGTAAATAGAAGTCATTAGAATCTCCCAAACACACACACACACACACACACGCACACACACACTCACATACACACACACACACGCACACACACACTCACATACACACACACATACACACACACACTCACATACACACACACATACACACACACTCACACACACATACACACACACACTCACATACACACACACATACACACACACACTCACATACACACACTCACATACACACACACATACACACACACTCACATACACACACACTCACACACACACACATACACACACTCACACACACACATACACACACACATACACACACTCACATATACACACACTCACATATACACACACACATACACACACACTCACATACACACACACTCACATACACACACACACGCACGCACGCACGCACACACACGCTCTCGGTGCCTACCAAAATCCTTGACCCTCTCCTTGATTTCCCCTGGTGACAGGGAGCTCACTACCTACCGAGGGCACATAATGTCATTCCCATCCCTTCCACCCGGGCTGCTCTGGAAGTAGTGGGGTATCAGAGCTTTAACGGGAAATGTCTCCAAGGCAGGGGAAGGGCCAGATAGCTGAGTGCAGCAGAGAGGTTGGGGAGCCAGGCCAGGGCAGGAGGGGTTGGATCTGCGACCATGGCTGTCTCTGCTACCACACTCTCAGCTCCCCTAACAGCTCCCTCCCTCCGCTGCCCCTTCAGACCCTGAATGATAACTGCTCACTGCTTTGCCTGCCCGGTGCTGCACCAGCCCTCCGGGACTCCCCAAACTTTTGGCAAGAGGTTTTTGCTTGTTTAATGTTTTTACTGATTTGAGAGAGAGAAATATTGATGGGTTTCTTCCTGCACGTCCCCTACTTGGAATTGAGCCTGAAACCTGGGCATGTGCCCTGACCCAGAATCGAACCAGCGACCTCTGGGTGCCTGGGCGATGCTCAACCAACTGAGCCGCACCGGCCAGGGCTGTGGGTTCTTATGACAGGCTCCTGGGTGCCCAGCTGGAGGGCCCCAATCTCTTCCCACCTGCACCATCAGGGGGCGCAGACATCACAGGGCAGCCCCCCACCCCCCAGATGGGAACCTGAGACCCCAAATGACGTGTGTGTGAGTTTGTCAGGGATTTTGCCTGGGTCTCTAGGTAAGAGGGTTTGCATCCGCGCCCTTGAGGACGTACGTGTCTTTGGATGTATAGACGTTTGATCTAGCATATTTAATGCCCAGCTCTATTTTCAGCATTTAGTGGCTTAACAGTGGATCTCAAACTTTTTTTTTTTTATCTCAGGACTTTTTTTTTTATTCTTAGAGAAGACCAAAGAACTTTTTGTGTTTTGTAAGCCATATCAGAAATTAAAACAGAATTTTAAAGATAACGCTCACTTTAAATAACAATAATAAACATCGTTACAGGTTAACACGGATTCAGTCTGTTTCGATATCACCTGCCACGCGGCTTCTGGAGAACTCCACGCACACGCCTGGGGAATGAGGTGCCAAGGGCAGAAAACATCCCAGCGTGAGACTGTGACCGAGCAGACCCCCCGCCCCCCAGAGGGCCTGGGAACCGGGGCCAGTAATGAGGTGAACCATCCACCCGCGGGCTGCAGGGGAAGCGGTGCCAGGGGCAGGGACAGCCCCTGGAGCTGGAATCCCTACCCTGACCCTAACCCGTCTCTCTGGGGGGAAACAGGGAACAATCATTGGCTGACAGGCCATCACCATCCGGCTAGCGGCCTCTCCAGGCCTCCGTGTCCCTGGCTGTAAGGTGGGCTCAGGAACAGAGCCCAGCTCAGAGCCTGGCCGTGGAGAAAGGATTAGCAGAACACAAGCGCTCGCTCCCAAGTCAACTCGGGTTACCGTGAGCGCGATTAAGGGGGATCCCATCAGCCAGGGCTCGAGGTGCGTGCCCCATCTGCCCGGCGGGGGAAAGGCCTTGCTCAGGGCGAGCCCCTGCCTTCCTGCCTCTCCTAAGACTCCCGCCCCATTGTATTCGTTGCACTGGGGTCTCCTGGGAGCGTTTAAGTGCCTGGAGCCCCGAGCCAGGCTGCTGAAGGGGCGTGGGAGGGAAGGACGTGGACTCTCCTACCCGAGTGGAGAGGGCCCGCCTCGAACCCGAGTTCCCACTTACGATCCAATGCGGAGCTCGGATTTGGGGGTTCCCATCCCGCGGCGGGGGTGGGTGGTAGAGAGGCGACCCCAGGATCCTGACCTCTGACGTCCCTCTGTGTCCCAGTCCTGGTCCCTGAGAGGCCCGGTGCCAAGCCTGGCCCTAGAAGAGGAGGGTGGGCTGGGGTGCCGGGGTGCTGACCCCCTGAAGTTCCCTCCTGGGAAATGAGGGTCTCAAAGGCCTGGGTGTGCGTCCTGGAGGGGGCACTGACGCCTGGGTCTCCACCCCTGCAGGGGGCTCGGGTGCAGGTGCCCGCCTTGTCAGAGGAGGTTGCTGGGGCCCCGGGTTCGCCTGGGGGGGGCTCGGGCGCTAGCTCCTCCCGTGGAGTCTATAGATGCTCCCGGACTACGGTGTTCCAACCCACTGACTCGGGGTTCTCGTTCAGGTGGGAGGGGGCCGAACCCCC
>NW_005871798.1:41983-42711 GCF_000147115.1 Myotis lucifugus | reverse complement strand
AAAAAAAAAGAAACGCAGACGCCAAATTGAGCATACTTCTTATACTCTCCCCCCACTACCCCGGAATGCACCGGGTCTTCATTTTTTTCGAATGCCCCTTTGGGCATCATGAATTCTAAAACTTAAAACCTCAAAAAACACAAAAAAAAAACAACAAAAGGGGTTTTTTGGCACCAACCCACCCGACCCGCCGGACCGGCCCAGCGCGGAGCCCGGGAACCCCCCCCCCAAACCAAGGTAAACAAGCTTGGGGTTTTGCGGGTGGGGGAAACCCCCCCGGCTGGCGAGGGGGGGAACGGGGAAACCCCTGGGTCCCGGAGGGACCCGAAGGCCGGAAACTCCAGGGGTCTGGGGGTGAATCCGAACGCCCCCGTCCCCCGGGGGTTGGGGGAAAGGGGCGCCCGATGTTTTGGTCCTGAAAAAGTGGGGGGGGGTGGTATGGACACCTGGCTGCGGAGGCCCGGGCGCGCGAGTGCCGGGTGGGCAGGGGAATCCCGGACGCTAGACCTGGAGGAATTGATACCTAATTGAACGCGCGCCTGGTTCTCGGGGATCTGGGTCCAGGACCCCCGGGCCCGAGCGCTGGGTCTGCCCTGGGTGCGTCCTCGGCGGAGGCGCCGGCCCCTGCGTCGGGGGCCGAGTCCGCGCGCTCGGGTTCAGGGAGGAAGTTGTGGCGGCGGAGATTCGGTGGCCCGGACACAGGGCGCCCAACCCAGGGGCTGGGGAGT
>NW_005871798.1:28212-41795 GCF_000147115.1 Myotis lucifugus | reverse complement strand
CAAAAAGACGAGCAGCAGAAGCAGAAAAGAGAGAGGGATTCGTTGACATAAGAGGTCAACTTACGATAGTTCCTCGTCTGCCCGCGCTCCTTATCGAGCCTGGAGATTGGTTAGGCCAGCCGGTGGACGTAACCGGGGGGAAGAATTGAGAGCCGCCTTCCATCGGGTGGTACTGAGACGGTACATGCACTACGCGAGGACAGTAAGTTTTCCCAGCAGCCTCCGGGGTCCATTTCGGACGCAGCGCTGCCTCGGGTTCTTTCACGCCGCAGGAGACGCGGATCTCGAGTCCCGCCGGCTGCTCGGAGCCCGCCTGAGCGAGGCCCCGCGGCGATGGCGGCCCCCTGCCCCGGCGGCGGCGGCGGAGAGGTCAGATGCGGGGCAGGGCGCGGGGGCGGCGTCCCGTGGGACTTTCTGCCGGGGCTCACGGTCAAGGCCCCGCCCGGACCCTGGTGAGCGAAGCCCCGCCCCTCGGCCTGGCCCCGCCCCCAGCCGGCGCCCGGGTAGAATTCACACTCGCGTCCGCCCCATCCCGCGGGGCTAGAATTTCTTACCCGGAGTTGCTCCCCCGTCGTCCCGTAACCCACCCTCCTGCGTGGCGTTCCCAGGCCCTTCCTCAGTCCATACCCAACACTCCTCACCGCCCCCTCCTCCCCCTGATCCACCCCCACGTCGGTCCCCACCGCCGCCGGTGGAACTTCACACGCGGGTTCTGCCCCCACCTCCAGAATTGAGTCCGCTTCCAACGTCCCATCCCGTCCCCTAGACCCCAGAGGCAGGGTTCCCTCCCCCAGGCCCCGCATCCCCGAACCCCGGGCCCCGCTGAGGCTCCCCGCGCGCCTCCCGGACAGCTTGCAGGCTCAACCGCAAGGAGAAGTCCCGCAACGCGGCGCGCTCGCGGCGCGGGAAGGAGAACCTGGAGTTCTTCGAGCTGGCCAAGCTGCTCCCGCTGCCCGGGGCCATCTCCAGCCAGCTGGACAAGGCGTCGGTCGTGCGGCTCTGCGTCACCTACCTCCGCCTGCGCCGCTTCGCCGCGCTCGGGGCGCCGCCCTGGGGGCTGCGAGCCACCGGGCCCCCCGCCGGCCTCGGTGAGTGCGCACGCGCGGGGGTGGCGCGCGGAGGACCCGGGGTCCCAGGCGCCCGCCCGCCCTCGCCCTTGATGCAGAGGGTGCATAGAGTTTGGAGTCAGACCTTTTGTGGGGTCCCTATCGGGTGTCTTACTCTCCAAGCCTCAGTGTATTCATCTGTGAAATGGGCACACGGGGAGGAAAGATTTCAGGAATTCTGGCCTCATCGAGGGCTTGGTGACACCAGGGGTCATACTAGCGAATGCTGTTGCTTTTAGTAGCGGAGATGAATCATTGTTATCGCAAAGGAGACCCGCAGCTGCAGCTCCGGGAGTGGGTCAGAGGGGACCGGCCTGGGCCTCCCACCCAGACCTGAGGGGACCCAGGGGGAACACATTTTGAAAGCGGCAGGGAAACAGCTCACGGGACGCCAGCCACCCGGCATGTGACCCGGGCAGGTCACCGCATCTCTCTGTGCCTCATTTGTGAAATGCAATCATGATGAAACGTCTCCCTGAGGGCTAAGGAGAGGACCAACCAGGTAATATGTGTAAAGACCCCGCATCACCGTAGCACAGAGTAAACAATCAGTATGTGGCCACTGTTGCTGTCGGAGTGCCTGCAGGGCTGTTGGGAGCCTGTGCTTTACTGAGCACCTACTGTGTGCCTGCTGCTGTTCTGAGCTCTGGGATCCAGCAGGAAACAGACTAGAGAGTCCCTGCGCTGGACAGGCTGACACCCTAGTGGCCAAGACACGATAACAAGTAATCAAAGAAACAGAATCTAGAATGCATAAATAGAGACGATGTAAAATACAGGTATATAGATGCCTACTTTTTAAAAAAACATTTTT
Organism: Myotis lucifugus; assembly: GCF_000147115.1. Taxonomy (NCBI): domain Eukaryota; kingdom Metazoa; phylum Chordata; class Mammalia; order Chiroptera; family Vespertilionidae; genus Myotis; species Myotis lucifugus. The sequence continues at coordinate 39,875 of NW_005871798.1, read as the reverse complement.
TATTGATTTCAGAGAGAAAGGGAGAGGTGAGAGAGAGAGAAACATCAATGATGAGAGGGAATCATTGATCGGCTGCCTCCTGCACGCCCCCTACTGGGGATCGAGCCCATAACCCAGGCATGTACCCTTGACTGGAATCGAACCCGGGACCCTTCAGTCTGCAGGCCGACGCTCTATCCACTGAGCCAAACCAGCCAGGGCTAGATGCCTACTTTTATTATTATGCAGACTTTATTGACAGATACCTACAAGTGTTATGTTATTAACATATTACTAGAAGACAGTGAATCGTATTAATCCGAGGTCACAGGGACAGGGCACCCCAGGCTACTCTCCCACCCCAACATAAGAGGTGTCCTTAAGGTGGGGGTTGGGGGGGCTCCAATTCCCCTCCTGCCCCGGTCCCAGGGAGGAGGGGGGAGAGAAAATAGCATTGATTAAGTTCGCAATAAATCACCATTTAAATTTAAATAATCCGGCTTCCCAGGCGGTAATTAGGCGAATTGACTGGCACGGAGAGAATGCGGCATTAGAGCCTCTGATTACTGTCATTACTGCGAACAACATGTGCGCCCTGGGGATAAACATCTTGCCTATTGTCCCCGAGCCCAGGGAGAGAAGTGGGGAGAGAGCCCCACGGAAGACCAGCACCTCCCCACACACACACAATTACCTGGGTGGTGGGCAAGTCGGGGCCCAGGCTGGCTGAGTTCACAGCACTGAGGAGGCAGAGCTCCGACTTCATCAGCCCCTGCCTGTCCCCCTGAGCTGGTGGGGGAGGAACTGCAGGACGCCCTCTCATACCCCAACATTAGGAAATTGGGGGCGTCTCTGGCTCTAAAGGTCTCCCAACAAGAGGCCAAGTGCCTCCTTCTGTAGTTCAGATGGGTAAACTGAGGACAGCATGTTAGCAGGACTCAGAGAGCAAAGCATTGAGCCTCCCATTCTCCAAAGGAGGGGGATCCCATGACCTCCTCAATCACAGAAGTAGTAACAGTAATAATACAGCAGCCCTGGCGGGTTTGGCTCAGTGGATAGAGCGTCGGCCTGCAGACTGAAGGGCCCCAGGTTCGATTCCGGCCAAGGGCACATGCCCAGTTTGCGGGCTTGATTCCCAGTAAGGGGAGTGCAGGAGGCTGCCAATCAATGATTCTCTCTCATCATTGATATTTCTATCTCTTTCTCCCTCTCTCTTCCTCTCTGAAATCAATAAGGATATACTTAAAAATAATAATAATACAGCCCAGGTCAGACGCTGCGCCCAGCACTGCATGTAAATTAGCTCGCTCAATCCTCTCAGAGGCCTGAGGCGGGAGGCCATGCTGATTCCCATTTCACAGATGTAGGAAGCGGCCCAGCGGAAAGTCCAACTCGAGTAGCCTGGCTCCTCAGTTTACCTTCTCAACCACTGTACTGGGCGTGGTTGTAGGTCTCCAGGGATGAGTCCTCCCCTGCAGCTCTCCGCCTCTCTCTGGGCCTCAGTCTACCATCTGTAAAATGAGACAACAGAGGTTAAAGTCTAGTTCTGTGCCTCGGAGTCTGGGGAGAAGACAGCCTTGATTTCAAACCAGCCTTGCTCGTTTGTTCAACAAACGCCATTGAACACCTCCCCTGTGCCAGGCACTGTTCTAGGTGCCGGAGACACAGCAGGGAACAGGACAAAGTCCCTGCCCTCAAGGGTCGGCCTATAGTTCCTGCGAGGTGGGCCCCATGTCCCCCACCCCCTGACCTCACCTCCCCCTCTCACCTTTTCAACCCCCACTCTCAGCCCCGACACACACACTGGCTGTTCTTCAGAGAAGCTCGTACTCACCTCAGGGCCTTGGCACTTGCTGTGCCCGCCACCAGGGACTCCCTTCCCTCTGAATGTCCGCTTCTCAGTCAGGTCTTTTGTTTTTTTAAATATATTTTTATTGATTTCAGAGAGGAAGGGAGAGAGATAGAAACATCAATCATGGATTGGCTGCCTCCTGCATGCCCCCTACTGAGGATCAAGCCCACAACCCCGGCATGTTCCCTTGACCGGAATTGAACTTGGGGCCCTTCAGTCCGCAGGCCGATGCTCTATCCACTGAGCCAAACCAGCTAGGGCTCCTTGACCATTCTACTAAAAATGGCCGCAGCCCAGCATTCCCTGTCTCCCTTTTCTGCCTTATCTTTCATAGCGCTATCATCTGACACTACGCATTTCTTTTGTTTGTTGCGTGTCCCTCCCTCACGGCACCTTGTTCCCTGCGTCTGGGACACAGCAGACTCATCCCACAGCTGGGTGACTGGAATGGAATGAGGGGAGAAAGAGTGAATCTTAATTCACAAGCCAGGCATGACCTCTCTGAGGACGTGACCTTTGGGCTGAGAGGAGAAGGAGGTGAGGGAGGAAGCTATGAGAAAGCTGGGCGGGCTTCCAGGCGGAGGGAGCGGCAGTGCAAAGGCACGGAGGCCGCTGGACTCGGCTTGCTGGTTGGAGGGAGTCTGGAGAGGAGGAAGTGAGGCAGGGAGTGGTCAGCAGGGGCCCGGGCCTGCGGGGCCCCACGGGCTGTGGTGAGGACTTTGTCTGTTACCCGGAGTGAGATGGGAGCCATGGTGATGGGGGGTGTGAGTGGGAACAGGGAGCCCCTTAAGGAGGTGAGTGCAGTGGTCTGGGTGGGAGGCGGGGCAGCTGGGCCAGGGTGGGGGCTACGGGATGACAGGTGGTTGGACTCAGCTGATGCCGTGAGCGTACAGCCCATAGGACTTACAGAAAATGGACACAGGTGTGAGAGAGAGAGGGGTCAAGGTGCAGGGCAAGGAACCACGCGAAGGGTGGAGGTACCCCAGGTTATCCATAGTAACGCTGCTAAGAACAGTGGCAGGACTCGGGGATTAGGCACCTACTGTGTGCCTGGCTCTGTGCTACTACACGCACAAACCCATTCTGCTCGCTCACTGGGCCCATTTTACAGATGAGTCTGAGGACAAGTAGAGGCAGAAATGCCCCCCTCCAGCCCTCAGGCCCACACCCCCTGATTGTGGTGGGGTGGTTCCTTCTGTCCGGCCTTGGCCTTCATAGGTAATGAGGTTCCAGCCCTTCTGCCCTTCCTCCACCCCACCCCCCACAGCAATCCCTCCGGACAATTGGGATGGGAAGTGGAGGGGGACTCCTAAGGCCTGGGAGAGGCCTTCAGGCCCCAATCTGGAAGGGATGGTGGCAACTGGGACCGTTTTTTTCTTCTCCAGCAGAATCAGGCTCCAACAGCCCTGACTGGTTTGGCTCAGTGGATATAGAGCGTTGGCCTGTGGACTCAAGGGTCCCAGGTTCGATTCCGGTCACAGGCACCAAAAATAAAAAATAAAATTAAAAAAAAGAATCAGGCTCCAACAAAAAACAGCAAATGTTTGTTGAATGAGTGAGTGATTGGTTGAGGTTTGGACGTGAGGAGAGGACACATGAGGGGGGCAAATCTGGGAGTAACTACCTTGGGGGACAGAGAAATTGAGGTGTGTGGGTAGGAGAGGAGGAAACACAGAGCCAGGAGTTGGGGAACTGGAGGGTTTGGGGAGGGAGAGCCTGGGGGCAGGGAAGCGCGCCGGTCTGTGATGGGACAGACCCCCGCGCTCCCCATCCCAGGGGACAGGCCGGGTGTTTTGGGGGGAACAGCCAGTGGCTGAGCCCTCCCCACACGCCCGCCCCCGCCCCCGCCCGGGCCCCACGCGCCCATTAACGCTGTTAATTGCAGCCGTTCAGTCTGACCTGGGCTGATCCTCTGAGAGGGAAAATGAAGGAATTAGCAAAAATGACAGGGGAAAATTGCAACAATTAGCAGGCAGCATTGTTCCCGCCTGTCACCCGGCTTGTTCGCGCTGCATCTCGGGGGAGGGGTCCCCGTGAACCTCCCCACCCCCCACTCCCAGTTATTGTTCCTGGAGCTGCAGGCGAGGGTGGAAAAAGGATGTAACGGCGCAGGGTTGGGAGAGCGCCGGGAGGAGGGGGCGTGGCCTAGCCATCAGGGGGCGGGGCGGGCGGCGGGCTGCGCCCTGATTGGCGGAGGGGCGGGTCTTCGCCGCCGGGTGTTTTGATGGTCGGGAAACAACAATAGTAATCACTCTATTAATACGCATTGTGGCTCCGCATTTCCCCGCACCTGCTGTGGGTCGGGCCGTGCGAGGCCCTTTCTAGAAGCTCCTTGAGCTGCCTGAATGCTCAGCCAGCCTGGGAGGGCTGCGCTCTTGGCGAACCCACTTGGCAGAGGAGGAAACTGAGGCACGGAGAGGTGAAGGGACCGGCCCCAGGGCAGGCACACAGCCAGAGGGGGACAGCCTGCGCCTGGACGCCGGACCTGGACCCAGCCCTGCGAGAGCCAGGCGCCTGAGGACCCTGGAGGTCACCGAACCCTTCACCTGGCTCCCCAGTCTGAGCCTGGGGGCCTTGGGGGGTCGTTCTCCACAGGGTCAGGGAGGGGGTCACCCCCACACGGGGTCTGGGCCCTCAGCTCCTGCCTGGGGGGCCGGGCCTCCTCTCTCTGCCTCATTGGCCATGGCTCTTTCTGCCCTTTCCCTGTCTCCCTCTGTGCGCCTCGTTTCCTGGGCCTCTCCATCTCTTTGTCTCTCTGTCTTCCTCAGTTTCTATGTCTGTGTATGTCTCTGTCCCTATCTTTTTTTTTTTAACTTTTTAAAAATGTTTTTATTGCCAAACCGGTTTGGCTCAGTGGATAGAGCGTCGGCCTGGGGACTGAAGGGTCCCAGGTTCGATTTCGGTCAAGGGCATGTACCTGGGTTTCGGGCACATCCCCAATGGGAGATGTGCAGGAGGCAGCTGACTGATGTTTCTCTCTCATCGATGTTTCTAACTCTCTATCTCTCTCCCTTCCTCTCTGTAAAAAATCAATAAAATATATTTAAAAAATGTTTTTATTGACTTTTAGAGATAGAAGAAGGGAGAGGGAGCGAGAGAGAGAAACATCGATGAGAGAGAGGCGTAGATCGGCTGCCTCCTGCACGCCCCATACTGGGGATTGAGCCCACAACCGGACATCAAACCAGGGACCTCTTGGTTCTTGGTTCTTGGCTCAACCACTGAGCCACAATGGCCAGGCCCTACCTCTTAAAAATTTTTTTTTATTAAGGTAAAATTTATAACATGAAACTCCTCATTTTAAAATGTACAATTTACTGTGACATTTAGTACATTTGCAATGTTGGGCAACCATCACTTCTGTCTAGTTCCAAAACATCTTCATCATCTCCCTAAAATCCTGTACCCTTAGCAGTCACGCCCCTCCCCTCCCCCAACTCCAGCCCTGGCAGCCACCAATCTGCTTTCTGTCTCTAGGGATTTGTCTGTTCTGGACATTTCATATAAATGCAGTCATCCTATATAATAAAGAGCGAATATGCTAATTAAACCGGATGGTGGAACGACCTTCCGGAATGACCAGTGGGTGGGGCCGCGAGGGCCGAGCCCCTTGCACAAATTTTGTGCATTGGGTCTCTAATACAAATATATGTCCTCTCAGGCTTGGCTTGTCTCGCTTAGCACAATGTGTTCAAAGTTCACCAAAGTCCTAGCTAGGATCCCTGCTTCATTCCTTTTTATTGCTGAATAATATTCCATGGTCTGAATACAGCACGTTTTGTTTACTCATCAGTTAATGGACCTTTGTTTCCACCTTGGGCTGTGGGGAATACTGCTGCGGTGAACATTTATGTACAAGTACTTGCTAGAGCACGTGTTTGGTGCTTTGGGGCACATGCCCACAAGGGGAATTGCTGGGTCAGAGGGTAATTCCATGTTTAACTTACGAGGACCCACCGCACTGTGTTCCAGAGCAGCTGTGCCATTAGCATTCCCACCAGCAATGCACGGGGAGGGTGTGGGTGTGCGATTTCTCCACAGCCTCGCCTGGCACCTATTTTCTGTGTGTGTGTGTGTGTGTGTGTGTGTGTGTGTGTAGCCATCCTAGTGGGTGTGAAGTGGTCTCTCATTGTGGTTTTGATTTGCATTTTGCTAATGACTAGTGAGTTTAAGCATCTTTTCATGGGCTTATTAGCCATTTGTAGATCTTGTTTGGAGAAATGTCTATTCAGGTCCTTTGCTCATTTTTCAATGGGCTGTTGTCGAGCTCTAATGTCCTTATCTCTTTCTCTGTTCCTTTAGATCTCTCTGTACACTTCTCTGTCCATCTAGTTGTCTCTCTGTGCCTTTGTCTCTCAATCTCTGCGTGTGCTCTGTATCTCTCTGTGTGTGTCTCTTTCTCCTTTTCAGTCTCTTCTCTGCCACCTTCTCATCCTGCAGGTCTGAGCTCAGCTACCCCCTCCCCCTTCAACAGGCCTCACCACCTTCCTCCTCATTTCACATAATCTATTTCTTTATTTATTCTTTAATCCTCACCTGAGGATATTTTTCCATTTATTTTAGAGAGAGTAGAAGAGAGAGGGAAAGACAGAGAGGAATATCGATGTGAGAGAAACACATCGATTGGTTGCCTCTTGCAAGAGCCCCGAGGGAGCCTGCAACCAAGGAATGTGCCCTTGACCAGAATGTGCCCTTGACCAGAATCAAACCCGGGACCCTTCAGTCCACAGGCTGATGCTCTATCCACTGAGCCAAACCGGCTAGGGCCACATCATCTATTTGATTCTTCAGAGCACAAATGATAATTCCTTGTTCATTTTTTACTTGTTTATGTGCCATGACCTGGGTGCCTGTGAGGTAGGACCGGGCTGTCTGGGTCACTGCGGTGTTCCCAACACAGAGCCTGGCCACAGGAGCTCAGGGAGAGTTTGCTGAATGAATGAATGGATGGATGGATGAATGAATGAATGAATCCCTTTCTGTATCCCCTGGTGTCTGTCTGTCTCTCTGTCTGTCCAGCCTACCTCTGCCCCTCTCACTCCTCCCACATCCCAGGTCTCTCCCCCGCAGGGCTCGGGGCCCCTCAATACCCCATGATGGCTCAGGACTGGGAGGAAGAGAGGAAACTCATAGCCTGGTTCCCTGGGGTCCTTCCCAGAAGGCCAGGGTCGGCCAGACCGCAGGCCCGGGCCTCACCGGTCCCTCTGTCCCCAGCCCCAGGCCGCAGGGGCCCCGTGGCACTGGTCTCCGAAATCTTCGAGCAGCACCTGGGAGGACACATCTTGCAGGTGAGGCCCCTTCCTTACCTGCTGCTCAATGCTGCCACCTAGTGGCCTCCTCCGAGAACAGCACCCTTCTCTCCCGCATCCATCGCAGGAGAGCGCCAGGCCTGGGAGGCGCATGCTGGGGGCCCCCTTCCTGCCTGCCCCTTCCCAGGGCCAGTGAGGCCCCGTCCTCCGCTCCCAAAAATAATCCATCCTGGCAGAGATAAGGTTTCAGAACCTCTTACAGACGCCAGGCCCTCCTCTCCCCGCCCTGTCTCTCCCACTCTAGTCCCTGGATGGCTTTGTGTTTGCCTTGAGCCAGGAGGGGAAGTTCCTCTACATCTCAGAGACCGTCTCCATTTACCTGGGTCTCTCACAGGTAAGGACCTCAGCAGGCTGCCTGGCCTGGCGCCACCGCCACCTCCCTGGGCGGCCCAGGCATCCCCCTCCTCTCTCCTGACCTCACCATCCCAGCGTGAAAAAGGGACTGGATCCGTGGTTCCCAAAGTGCGTTCCTTGGAACCCCACATGGCATCCAACATGGCTCCTCCTCGCGGTCAGAGGAGGGTTATCGAATTCATGGGTCAAAGAAAAAATAATTTAAAAACAAAACAAGCCCTAGCTGGTTTGGTTCGGTGGATAGAGCATTGGCCTGCAGACTGAAGGGTCCCGGGTTCGACTTCGGCCAAGGACATATGCCCAGGTTTCAGGCTCCATCCTCAGTAGGGGGCGTGCAGGAGGCAGCCCATCAATGATTCTCATCATTGGTGTTTCTATCTCTCTCCCTTCCTCTCTGAAGTCAATAAAAATATTTAAAAACAAAAAGTAACAGGTCAATTTGAAAGAAGCAAATTAGCAGAAAGACCAGTTTGCCCATGAGTGGTGGCCAAATACACCATATTTACCCAAACGTGTTTCTTCGTAACAGTTTTAAAAGATCACAACAATTTGTACAGGTGGGGCTTGGGATCTGCGAGCGCTGGAAGGTTTTCTGTGGCGTTTGAAAGCCCGTGTGTCCGGAGTCCTGGCTCCTGTGGCATCGTAGGCCTCGCCAATCCAGTCAATGCCAATTGCTAGCAACTTATATCGTTTTTAGAAAGATTTTGGCGGATGGTGAATTTCGACAATTCAGTGCCTTGGCCTCTGTGAGCAGCTTTTAGTGAGTTGCTGATTTCTGGAGGAGGATGAACCTGAAGGAAGGGGAATGTGGGCAAGAGAAAGGGAGGGAGGGAGAGGGAGGGAGGGGAGGCTTGAAGCTGGTGTGGGAAGGGCTGGATGAGGGGAGGAGTTCAGGGGATGACCCCAAGCCCTGGGGCGGTGGGAGCCATGGGAGGTCTTTTTTTTCTTTTGAATTGTTGACATTATTACAGATGTCTCTCACCCCCCCCCCCCCACCTTCCCCTTCCCCACCTCCACCAGCTCTGGGAGGTGTCTGAGGGGAGGAGGGCCATGGCCAGATGAGAAACCTCTGGAGGCTCCCCATTTGAGGGGGACTGAAGGCCAGATGATCAGTGAGGATGCTGGGGCAGGAACACAGTGGGGAGAATACAGGGCCTGGATTGGGGGAGATGTGGGACTGCTGCAAGATTGGGGGCCGGGGGGGGGAATTGAATGCAAAAGTCTGCCTGACTGAAATGTCCTAATTCCACTGTTTGTATCTTGAATCCCATTCCTGCTGGGAAATCCTGTGGTTCATTTCAGGGCACAGCTGTTTGCTGTGAGGCTATGACACCTCCCCATCCCAACTCCCTACACAGCTTCTTGTTTTAATAAAATATATTTGTATTGATTTCAGAGAGGAAGGGAGAGGGAGAGAGAGAGATAGAAACATCAGTGATGAGAGAGAATCATTGATTGGCTGCCTCCTGCACGCTCCCCACTGAGGATCGAGCCCGCAACCCGGGCATGTGCCCTTGACTGGAATCGAACCTGGGACCCTTCAGTCCACAGGCCGACGCTCTATCACTGAGCCAAACCGGTTAGGGCCCTACACAGCTTCTTAGCAGAGTAGGCGGGGCAGAAAATCGTTAATGATCACTGGCTTTGACATGGGAGGGCAGAGGAAGAGCCCAGGTTAGCCTCCTCCTTTACAGATGTTCCTTTTGCCCTGGCCCCCGCAGGGATAGAGCTGGGCCTGGGCACTGAAGGGTCCAGGTCCAATTCCGATTCCCGGTCAAGGGCACATACCTGGGTTGCTCGATTCAAGGCAGCCTGCGGGAAGCAACCAAGCAATGTAACTCTCTCACACACATTGATGTCTCTCTCTCTCTCTCTCTCTCTCTCTCTCCTCCCCTCCTACTCTCTCTAAAAAAAAAAAACCAATGGGAAAAAATATCCTCAGGTGAGAGAGTTTAAAAAAAACTTTTTTTAAAAAAAAATTCTAATAAAAACACAAGACTGGCACGAAGTACTCCTGCCTGTAAGCCAGTGGTTCTCAAGCTTCCTAATGCCGCGACCCTTTAATACAGTTCCTCATGTTGTGGTGACCCCCAATTTCATTGTTACAAATTGAACATAATTAAAGCATAGTGATTAATCACAAAAACAATATGTAATTATATATGTGTTTTCCAATGGTCTTAGGGGCTAAGACTTAGGCGACCCCTGTGAAAGGGTCGTTCGACCCCCAGGTTGAGAACCGCTGCTAAGCTTATGAACAGTTGTCCAAACGGGAGGGCCGGTGGCTGCGCGCACCTTACCCGCCTGTATTTCTCCCCTTCGCCGGCAGGTGGAGCTGACGGGCAGTAGCGTCTTCGATTACATCCATCCCGGGGACCACTCAGAGGTCCTCGAGCAGCTGGGACTGCGGACCCGGACCTCCGGGCCCCCTACCCCGCCCTCCATTCCCTCCTCTTCGTCCTCTTCCTCCTCGCTTGCCGATACTCCTGAGATCGGTAATTCCAAGGCCCCAAAGAATGAGGCCTGATGCAGGGACAACCGGTACATTGTATCCAGCGATGTTACATGTAAACCAAACCCACTCTCCTTAGGGTTGTGCAAAACAAGCCTTTAGAGTCTAAATTGGAGCAGGAAGACTTGGCCCCCTAAGATTGCCTGAATCCCCAAGTTTTGAGCTTTAGAAAGATCCCTCTGGCAGCCTCTGGGTGACAGGTAAATAACGGTGCACGCTCACTGGGCGTTTACATGTGCTGAGCCTGTAACTACACAATTGCATGGAATCCTAACCACCATCCCACAGAGCAGGACCCGTTATTCTCTCCGTTTTACAGAGGGGGAAACTGAGGCCCAGCACAGCGAGGTTAAGTTACCTGTCCGAGGTCACAGCTGTAAGTGGAGCTGGATTCCAACCCCGGCTGGTCTGGCTCCAGGATCTAGTGTGCTCCTCACCCTTCTTTCCAATGGAAAATTCCATGGAAAATTCCACTCCATGCGGAGGAGGGCGGGTGTTAGGTTACCCGGACGGTTCCTTTTAGCTCCCAGGTGTGGAGGGGGCTGTGAGGTCAACTTCCCTGTAAATAAGATTTTCTTACATGGGGTTTGCTTTGCACCAAAACCACCTGAGTTGTCAGCAGTGATTGCAAGTCTGGGGAGATGTGTGGGGCTGTGATGATGTCTGCACCTGGATTTGAGGCCCAGGGTCACCTGGGTGTGAGCACATTTATGACTGTACCAGGGGCTTATAGACTAATCGCTATTTGCGAGTCTTCTCTGTTGCTACACCTGATGCCCTGCTCCGCGCCCAGCTCTGTGCTGGGCAGGGCTGGGGACACAGTAGTGACGACAGCCCAACCCCACCCTCCCAGGGCCTAGGCCCAGCTGGGGCAGGTGTGGTGAAGACCCCAGAGGGGCTCCGACCCAGCCGGGCCAGGGGGGCTTCCTGGAGGAGATGGTGACCTCAGAGGGTGTCAGTGGGGCGCAGTTCCTGCCCACGTGTTAGGTCCCGGTGAGAAGCTGGGCGTCCTCGCCAGGGTCCCGGAGTCAGAGCTGAGCCTGAGAAAGGCCGCTTCATGGAGGGGGGTCAGTGTAGATGCCAATGAGCTCGTAGAACCGTCAGGTGGGTGGGCCTCTGGCTCGCTCTGAAGGGGGCGGGGAGGGGCGCCTCTGTGTGTTTCCTCCTCAGGACCCCACAACTCTCCTTCACTCCGCCCAGAGGCCAGCCCCACCGAGGTGCCCGCCTCCTCCCGGGCCCAGGAGCGCTCCTTCTTCGTCCGCATGAAATCCACCCTCACCAAGCGCGGTCTGCACGTCAAGGCCTCGGGGTACAAGGTGGGCGTGAGCTCCCTGCACAGCCTCTGGCCCCGCGTCCTCGCCACCCCGCGAGCTCCCGCACTCCTGCCGGCCCCTGCCCCCGCGCCCCGGCGCCTGCGGGGAAAAAGTGGGGGGCCTTCGCCCCCCCCCCCCCCCCCCCCCGTTTTTTGAATGCGTCCCCCACGGCCCCGGGGGGCCTCCCCTTTTTTTCCGGGGGCTTTCCGGTGCCCCCGCCCCCAGGGGTCTCTTAGGAACTTCTGGGAACATTTTGGCCCCCCGTCCCCGAGGGGATGGAAGGTATTTGTTTAGAGAAACAGGAAAGGTCTCTCGGCTTACGTGGGGGGTTCACTCTAATCCAC
>NW_005871798.1:23221-25478 GCF_000147115.1 Myotis lucifugus | reverse complement strand
AAACACACTCCCCCCCACTTCTTCCATATGAAACTCGCCACGCGTACAGCCATGCCACCACGCGCCGAGGCAGCCCGGCGATAGTTACGCCAATCGCGCCGAACTTTCTGCACATGCATTCCTTTTCCCGCTAGTCTTGGGTACCACTGTGGCCCAGTCCCGCCCGGTCACAAACGGCGCGCGTGGCTCAAGACAAGGGGATAGGATATCAAGGAGAGCTTCCAAAAGAGCTGATTCCTGTTGGGGGGGGGGGTGCCGGCCCTCAGGGGGCGGGGGACAGGGCTCCAGCCCATCAGCGCTCTTTAAGAATTAAAGACCTGCTCCCCATCTGTGGCTTGGTCTCTGGGGGCTGTGGCGCCCCGCTCTCCTTCCTCCCACCCCTTCCCTCCTCCCTCCACCCCGCTGCAGGCCCAGCCTTCCCGTCGCAGGAACCACCACTTGGAGGGAGGGAAGGGTCAGGTTTTAATGTCCTGGTCCTTGGACCCTGGCCCGTCTGAAGCGGCCTCAGGCCTCAGGTCCTTGGTCCTTCCCCCGGGCCCGGCTGCTCACTCCGGCGGTGGTCGCCCCGCTTCGTCCGGGCCTTCCGCAGCGGCCGAGCCATCGTCCTCAGGCACCAGTTCCACGTCCAGCTCCAGCTGGCCCATGTACAGGCCGACAGCACAGGCCCAGAGCAGGCCCGCGGCCAGCACGGCACCCACGCCCGCAGCCGCGCCCCCCAGCGAGAGCTGCATAGGTCCCCGCAGCGATGCCAGGCCCACCATGTAGGAGGCGCCGCCCCACACCACGCACAGGCCACCCAGCAGGAAGAAGCCTGTGGGAGAGGGCGGAAGCCAGGATCAATGGAGGGGAGGCCTGGGGTCCCAGGGGGCGGGGGGGGCTTGGGAGGAAGGCTGTTGGGGAGGCAGATCCTGGAGACAGGGGCGTCAGGGGACTGAGGTGGACTCAGTGGGATGGGGCAAACTCAAGGGCAGAGCAGGGGTCAGGGGTCGTACAGAGCCACGGCGCTGGGCATGAGACAGTAGCAGAGGGGTGTCGAGGACTTGGAAGTGGGGTCCAGGATCAGAGGAAGGGTGGGGGGTCTGAGAGCAAAGACAGAGTTGGAGGGGCAGGGGCTGGGACTAGGACCCTCATCTTTGTTGAGAAGTCAGACTGGAGGGGCAGACCCACCACCATGCCCTGGACCACCCCCTCTGATGGGCAGTGGGTGCGTGGGAGGTGGACACAAGGGAGGGTGACATGGCTTCTGGTGGGGGAAGAATGAGGGGTTCTATACTTACTATTGGGGGGATGGGGCAGGAGGGAATCTACACTCACCGGTGTCGGGGGGGCACCCACACTCCCTGGTGGGAGCAAGAGTGGGGGTCTGCACTCACCATAGGCAGCTTCCCGACCCATGTCACTCTGCATGAAGGAGATGACCCCGATGCCGGATGCCAGGAGGCCATTTCGAAACCAGGAGAGGAAGGCTTGGCGGGACGGGGGAGATGGGAGAGAATCAGCACCAGCCCAAACCCTGCCCCCAAAGGGCCTCAGCCCAGACGGTCCAACTGAGGGGCTTGTCATCCCACCACCCCATCCTGCTCCACATTCCCACCATGTCTTGGCAGCCCCCCGCCCCGCAATAACCCTATTCCCCCAAACCTCTATTGTAGCGGTTCTCAACCTGTGGGTTGCGACCCCTTTGGCGGTCAAACGACCCTTTCACAGGGGTCGCCTAAGACCATCCTGCATATCAGATATTTACATGATGATTCATAACAGTAGCAACATTACAGTTATGAAGTAGCAACGAAAATAATTTTATGGTTGGGTCACCACATGAGGAACTGTATTTAAAGGGCCAGAAGGTTGAGAACCACTGCTCTATTGTCTCCATCTCTGAGCCCAGCTTCCCCAAACTCTGCAAGACCGAATATTCAAGACAGTCTGCAAAACCTGGAGGATCTGGAAGCGAAACTGCAGAACCTAAACCTGAGGACAGGAAGACCCCAAGATGTCATCTTGGTCAGCCAGCCCCCACCCATGGGCCGCCCTCTCACTTCTTTCTCAGACCTCCTGACACAAACTGCTCCGGGACCCAGGCCTGATGGGACCCAGGCCTGATGGCATTCGCGTCCCTGTGCAGTGCTTGCTAACAGGCTAGTTGGGTTACAAACTCCCCATCCCGACCTCAGCTTAGCCCAGTCCTCTCCCAGCGGCATGGGGCCCGCCCTTGCAGCCTGGATCACCTCGCCCTCCAATCAGCCATAGCTTTCTT
>NW_005871798.1:21069-22522 GCF_000147115.1 Myotis lucifugus | reverse complement strand
AGCGGCAGCCCCGGAAGTGTATTCGGGTCCAGGCGGGCGGCCCGAGCCCACCACCAGCCGCCTCCCATGGTTCGCACTACGACCGCCGCACAGGGCTCCGCCTCACAAGCCGCCCGTAGGCTGAAATACACGTCAATCACACGTAGGCGTTCATCCATTCGCTGTTGGCACGTCACTGAGGCCCAGTGCGCACCGTCCATTGGTCAGAATGGCAGCAATTCCCTCCTCTCTCATCTGTGCCGGTACTAGGCGTCCCACCCTGCTTCAGCTGCTGGACTAGGAATCCCAGCGATCACTGTGCCCGGGGAAGGCGGGTCTTCAGAAGCTGGAGGCGCGATGTCTGCCGGGACTTGTAGTTTTTGTTAATAATTTTAATCCCAGTAGCCAAAATCCCAAAACTCTTAATATAGAACTTTTGAAAAATCTCGAAGAGCCCAGAGGAGAAAGTGAAATTCACCATAAATCCCACCAATGAGCCGTTACCGCTATATTTTGATATAGTCCTGTCCTGTCTTTTTTCTATACAGATGTAAAATAAGATGCCCTTCGATAAATAAATTTTTCTTCACATTAACAATAAATCAGTGGATGGATTATTTTTCCACAGCGTAATTTTAAAAGACATTTATTTTGAATATGGGACAAGATGCAGAAGTTACAAAAACGTCTGATGAAAAGTAATTAGCCCCTGGCCAGGTAGCTCAGTTGGTTAGAGTGTCCTCCCCATACATTAAGGTTGAGGGTTTCATCCGGGCCAGGGCATATACAGGAATCAACCACTAAACGTGTAAGTAAGTGGAACAACAAATCGATGTTTCTCTCTCTTATGTCAATAAATTTTTTTTAAAAAAAGTAATTCCCAGCCTGTGCCCCACCGTGTCCCACAAAATCAAGTTTAATGGTTCATACTGATGCATTATAAGTGATCCCAGGGCCGAGGCTGTTTCCAAACTTCCCTGCTATAAGCCATTGTAGTTTCCTTGTAGGTGTAAGCCTATGCCTGAGTCAGGAGGGACCAGCTCTCACTGTCAAACTTCAGCCTCCAGCTTCTGCCTCTGGGTTCACACATGTCTTTATATATCCCCTGTTGACCCTAAAAATAAAACAGTCGTTTTTGTTTTGTTTTGTTTTACCCGCAAAAATGGGTTTATCCGGGAATAGCAAAGAATTGCAATTTGCAAGCTATACAAAAAGCATAAGCAAGTCCAACAAAGGAGAGAAACGTTATTTAAGAGAAAAAGGAAGAGGTTGGGAAATCCATTGCAGAAAAAGGAGAGTTCAGGGAGATGACGGTTTCTCATTGGCTGAGCTGATGGGGTAGTTAATTTCTCCTAATAGAAATTAACTTGATGTTTCTGTCTCTCTCTCTTCCTGTATTGCAATTTACATCTTTTCAAATTGGGGCTTATAACTGATTAGAGGCTCAGTGCTCGAAATGGTGCACAGGTAGGAT
>NW_005871798.1:16238-20914 GCF_000147115.1 Myotis lucifugus | reverse complement strand
ACCCCCTGTCACGCACAGAGCAGGGCCATCAGGGGTTGGGCGCTGCTCCCTGTCACTCACAGAGCAGGCCCATCAGGGGTTGGGCGCTGCCCCTGTCATGCACAGAGCAGGGCCCATCAGGGGTTGGGGAGCTCCCCCCTGTCACACACAGAGTAGGGCCGATAGGGGAGTTAAGGCACCGCCCCCTGTCACACACAGAGCAGGGCGGGTCAGGGGGTTGGGGCGCCGCCCCTCTATCACCCACAGAGCAGGGCCGATCAGGGGCTTGGGGCGCCGCCACTGTCACACTCAGGGCAGGGCCGATGGGGAGGTTATGGCTCTACCCCATCACACACAGAGCAGGGCCCGTGGGGGGGGGGGGCGGTGGGGCGCCACCCTCTATCACCCACAGAGCAGGGCCGATCAGGGGTTGGGGGCGGCTGCACCCTGTCACACACAGAGCCGCAGGGGAATCAGGGGGTTGGGGGAGGCTCCCCCCTATCAGGCACAGAGCAGGGCTGATCAGGGGGTGGGGCGCCACACCTGTCACACACAGGGCAGGGCCGATCAGGGGGTTGGGGCACCACACCTGTCACACACAGAGCGCAGGGCGATCAGGGGGTTTGGGCGCTGCACCCTGTCATGCTGATCCCGGTGCTGGGAGGCATATTACCCTTTTACTATATAGGATAGAGGCCTGGGGGCCGGCTGGGTTGCCCTGAAGGGTGTCCTGGATCAGGGTGGGGGTCCCCACTGGGGTGCCTGGCCAGCCTGGATGAGGGGATGATGGCTGTTTGCAGCTCGTCACACACCCTTCAGGGTGGGGGTCCCCACTGGGGTGTCTGGCCAGTCTGGGTGAGGGGCTGAGGGCTGCTTTCAGGCTGGCGGTTGTTGATTGAAGCTCCCAACCGCTCCTTTTTTTCTTTTTTTTTTTTTTTCTTCTGGGCCAGCTTTAGCTCTGGCTCTAGCTCTGAGGCTTCCGCTGGTTTGTTTGCCGTTCTATAATCGAAACAATGTATAACTTCAGCTCTGAGATCCCAGCCGGCTATATTTGTTAGAATGTTTCAAACTGCCAGCTCAGAGGCCGGCAAGTCAGGCAGGGAACGTTGCAGTCTGCAGTCACGGGAGCAAGCAAGCCTCATGTTCGCTTCCAGCTGCCTGGCTGCCGGCCGCCATCTTGGCTGACAGTTAATTTGCATAAGGATATGCTGATTAGCCAATGGGAAGGGTAGCAGTCGTACGCCAATTACCATTTTTCTCTTTTATTAGTGTAGATATATATATATAGATGATTCTTTCCTGTTGACTTTTTTTCCCTGCTTGGTCCTGTCTGTAATTGACCATTCTTCCTGTAATTGACATTAAGTGATACTGTGTGAGAGCTCCCCCTTCTGGCCTCCCAACTTAATTTTACTTAGGTTTTCCTTTACTAATTTTCATAGTCCTTACTACACTGTCATAATGATCACTATACTTACCAGTCTCTGCCATCAGTCTATCAGCTTCCGATGAACATAGTTCTTTTAAAAAAAATATTTTTTGCCGTAGCCGGTTTGGCTCAGTGGATGGAGCGTCGGCCTGCAGACTGAAGGGTCCCGGGTTCGATTCCAGTCAAGGGCATGTACCTTGGTTGCAGGCACATCTCCAGTAGGAAGTGTGCAGGAGGCAGCTGATCGATGTTTCTCTCTCATCGATGTTTCTAACTCTCTATCTCTCTCCCTTCCTCTCTGTAAAAAATCAATAAAATATATTTAAAAAAAATAAAAATAAAAATATATATTTTTATTGATTTCAGAGAGGAAGGGAAAAGGAGAGAGATAGAGACATCAATGATGAGAGAGATTCATCGATCGGCTGCCTCCTGCACACCCCACACTGGAGATCGAGCCCACAACCCGGGCACGTGCCCTGACCAGGAATTGAACTGCAACCTCCTGGTTCATAGGTCGACGCTCAACCACTGAGCCACACCTGCTGAGCTGGACTTAGTTTTTGATTGACCATCTCCATGTCTCCCAACTCAATAGGTAGGGGACCTGGACATTCACTAATGGTTTGTGGTTTTGTGTGCCAGGAATTGTGCTGGGCACGCTATGTGCATAATGTCATTTAATCCTCATTGTAACTCTAGGAGTTAAGGGTTAGAATATTCTCTCTGTTACAGAGGAAAACGAGGTTCCGAGAAGTGAGGTAATAAAAGTTAATGTTTACTGAGCACAAGTGTCGGACTCTACTCTTGCTTTATATGGTGCTCTCATTAAATCCTATTAAATCCTCGGACTAACGCTGTGATATGCACTATTCTTACCCCCATTTTACAGAGGAGGAAGACAAAGGGTAGACCGATTGCCTTAAATCACACTGCTATTTAGATAAGCCCGATGCCGCCTTACTAGCCACCATGCCGTGCAGCTTAAACTCATGCATTCCTTTTTTTTTAAAAAAAAAATATAGATGAATCTTTTTAAAAATTTTATTTTATTTTTTTATTTTTATTTTTTTAAAATATATTTTATTGATTTTTTACAGAGAGGAAGGGAGAGGGATAGAGAGCTAGAAACATCGATGAAAGAGGAACATCGATCAGCCGCCTCCTGCACATCTCCTCCTGGGGATGTGCCCGCAACCCAGGTACATGCCCCCGACCGGAATCGAACCCGGGACCCCTCAGTCCGCAGGCCGACGCTCTATCCACTGAGCCAAACCGGTTTTGGCTAAAAATTTTATTTTATATTCTTCTTGATTTCAGAGAGGAAGGGAGAGGGAAAGAGAGAGAGAGAAACATCAATGATGAGAGAGAATCATTGATCGGCTGCCTCTTGCACGCCCCCTACTGGGGATCAATCCCGCAACCCAGGAATGTACTCTTGACCGGACTCGAACCCAAAACCCTTCTATTCACTGAGCCAAACCAGGTAGGGCTCATTCATTCTTTCATTCAACAAACATTTACTGAGTACTTGCTTCCTATCTGCATTATGCTACACATTAGGTATGAATCAGTAAACAAAACAGACAACGTTCTCCTCAATGTGATAAAGAGCATTTACAAAAAAGTCTACAGCTAGTATCATTCTTAGTGATGAAGTATTGATTGCTTTCCCCTTAAGACTGGAAACAAAGCAAGGATTTCCACGCTCATAATTTCTAATCAACCATGTGCCCTGACCGGGAATTGAACTGGCAACCTTCGGTGCATGGGACAACACCCAACCAACCGAGCCACACCGGCCAGGGCCAGCGCTGATAATCTTGACTCTCCAAAGCCCTTCCATTCAGTTCCTGGGCCACTTTTAACTCCTGATCCCGTGCAGAGGGAGCCTGAAGAATGCGAGCAGGGAGGGCGGGGGGCAGGCAATGTTCAATTTATCTGTTAAGGTCACTCTGCCGCCCTGGGGACGGTGGTGGTAGCAGGGACAGATGGGAAACTTGAAAATGAGCAGGTGACCCTGTCAACAGCTCTCTCTCTCCCTTCCCAGCCCAGATCCTGCTGTCTTTCCCTGGGCAGCTGAAGCCACCCCCTCACCCCAGACGCCCTCAGACTAGCTTCTCTGTTACTAATTCAGGAAATGTTTACTGAGTATCTACAATGTACCGACCTCTGCTTGACACCACGGATACAGCAGTGAGCAAAACGCACAGGCAAAATGATGGGTGGCAGCCTACGGACATGACACTATTGGGGAAGAGGGACAAAGAAGAATTAATGTAAACATCCGGGCCCTGGCAGATGGCTCCGTGGTTAGAGCGTCGTCCCAATACGCCAAGGATGCGGGTTCTATCCCTGGTCAAGGAACAAACAAGAAGCAACCAATGAATGCGTAAATCAGTAGAACAACAAACCGATCTCTCTCTCTCTTTTTCTGTCCTTTCTCGCTCTAAAATCCATAAATAACAATAAGTCCTAGACGGTTTGGCTCAGTGGATGGAGCGTCAGCCCTGCGGACTGAAGGGTCCCAGGTTCTATTTCAGTCAAGGGCATGTACCTTGGTTGCTGGCACATCCGCAGTAGGAGAGGTGCAGGAGGCAGCTGACCGATGTTTCTCTCGAATCGATGTTTCTCTCTATCCCTCTCCCTTCCTCTCTGTTAAAAAAAAAAAATCAATAAAAATATATTTTAAAAATAAATAAATAACAATAAAAAATCTGTAAAGTGTTAAGTCCATAAAGAAAATAAAGTAAGGCCCTAGTCGGTGTGGCTCAATGGATAGAGCGTCGACCCGAGGACTGAAGGGTCCCGGGTTCAATTCTGGTCAAGGGCACGTACCTTGGTTGCAGGTTCCCCGGCCCTGGTCCTGCTGCGAGCAGGAGGCAACCAATCGATGTGTCTCTCTCACATCGCTGTTTCTCTCTGTCTCTCCCTCTCCCTTCCACTATCTCTAAAATCAATGGGAAAATACCCTCTGTGAAGATTAACAAACAAAAAAAAACAAAAAAAAAAGGAAAAGAAAAGAAAGTGTGATGATGAAGAAGAGAATAAGAAAGCGAGACAGCCCTAACCGGTTTGGCTCAGTGGATAGAGCGTCGGCCTGTGGGTTCGGTTCCAGTCAAGGGCATGTACCTTGGTTGCGGGCACATCCCCAGTGGGGGGTGCGCAGGAGGCAGCTGAACAATGTTCCTCATGCATGTTTTTTTTATTTTTGTTCAAGGATTATGATTGACTTCCACAGATCACGAGGGGATAGGGATTTTAAGAG
>NW_005871798.1:0-15985 GCF_000147115.1 Myotis lucifugus | reverse complement strand
CAGGGGTGCGCGGTGACCGCTTGCGGGAGTGACAGAACGCGGCCCCCCGGCCCCTGTCACGTCTTCAGGTGATTGCTGCCCGGCCCACACCTCGTGAGCGACCCAGAGGCGGAGGCACTCGGGAAGCCGCTCCTGGGGGACTCCTGACCCACACAAACGCTGACAACACTGACTCGTGTTTGTTGTTTTGAGCCACTAGGCTTGGAGGGCGTGACACGTGAGTAGGAACCTGGGTGACAAGGACCTGTCAGTCCCCAGGCCGACGCTCTACCCACTGAGCCAAACCGGCCAGGGCTGATGTCTCTCTTTAGAACATGGTGCTGACTGCTCCGTGGAAAACTAGCAGCCACGGGATGTTTTTTGTTTGTTTTTTTGATATATATATATTTTTAAATATTTCTTTTTTTAATATATTTTATTGATGTTTTACAGAGAGGAAGGGAGAGGGATAGAGAGTCAGAAACATCGATGAGAGAGAAACATCGACCAGCTGCTTCCTGCACACTCCCCACTGGGGATGTGCCCGCAACGAAGGCACATGCCCCCGACCAGAATTGAACCCGGGACCCTTCAGTCCCCAGGCCGACGCTCTATCCACTAAGTTAAACTGGCCAGGGCTTGATATATTTTTATTGATTTCAGAGAGAAAGGGAGAGGGAGAGAGAGGTAGATGAGAGAATCATTGATCGGCTGCCTCCTGCATGCCCCCTACTGGGGATCGAGCCCATAACCCAAGCATGTGCCCTTGACCGGAATCAAACCCAGGACCCTTCAGTCCTCAGGCCGAAGCTCTACCCACTGAGCAAAACCAGCCAGGGCAACCACGGGATGTTTTAAATGAGTATCCAGTGATGTCTCCCCCTAAACCAGTGGTTCTCAACCTTGGCCACACATTAGAATCACCTGGGAATCTTGATTTCTGGGCCTCATCCTTCGGAAATTCTGTTTCTTTGTTATGGAGTGGGGCCACAACATTAGTAACAAAGAAACAGAATTTCCGGAGGATGCGGCCCAGAAATCAGGATTTTAAGAAGATTCCCAGGTGATTCTAATGTGCAGCCAAGGTTGAGAACCACTGCCCTAAACCCTTCAGCAGCTCTCCACCCTGCCGGCCACGGCCCGGCCCCTGCCCCTTCCTCTCCTGCGGAGAGCTTGCATTTTACGGAGGGGGCTACAGCTTGGAGAGCTAGGGAGGGGTTACACTGGGGAGGGAGTTCAGTGGGCTGTGGTGGACGATCGCCTGCCTGCTGGCCACGAATGCTAAGCGTTAAATGAGATTAAACGGAAACTGAAAATATTTGAGACACATTGTTCACATTCTTGGCTGGTGAGATGGTGTAGCTGAGGGGAGGGGGGAAATGGATGCCAGAAAGGGTCAGGGCAGAGAAAACAAATCCTCCTTAAAGAGCCAGATCGTACCGCCGGCTGGATGCCTGGACCGCAGATCATCAGGAGCCTGAGCAAAAGACTAACGCTCAGCCCCGGGCCAGGCCAGCGCACTCAGCACTGACCAGGCATTGGTAATTGGCATTCTTTTCCAATGAATCTGTTTTAATGATTTGCCGCGAGAAAGCAACGATAACGCTGGAGATGTTAGCTAAAGCTTCGGTGGTAATCATGTTGCAATACATAACTGGAATTAGATACATCAACGTGGATCAAATCGACACATAGTACAGCTTAAACTTATACAATTTTATAGGTCAACTATATCTCAATTTTAAAAATATTAAAAATATATATATATATATATATACATATATATAGTCCAGCTGGCGTGGCTCAGTGGTTGAGCACCGACCGGTGAACCTTAATTCCCGGTCAGGGCACATGTCCAGGTCGCGAGCTTGATCCCCACTGGGAGGTGTGCAGGAGGCAGCAGATCAATGATTTTCTTTCATCATTGATGTTTCTGTCTCTCTCTCTTCCTCTATGAAATCAATAATATATGTATACTAGAGGCCCAGGTCCCTAGGGGACATCCCCCAAGGGGTCCCGGATTGGGAGAGGGTGCAAGCCAGGCCAAGGGACCCCACTGATGCACGATCGAGACCAGGGAGAGACCGTGAGAGGGCTCCAGGGCATGTCCGGCCCGTGTCACTCAGTCCCAATCCTCAGGACCCCAGCAGCAAGCTAACCTACCAGGCGGAGTGTCTGCCCCCTGGTGGTCAGTGCACGTCACAGCTACCGATCAAACGGTCTCTTAGGCTTTTATATATATAGATATTATTGTTACTCTGGTCACCTTTTTTTTTAAAAAAGAATATATACATACATATTTAAAATTTTTTAGTTACTGATTTGAGAAAGAGAAACATCGACGTGTTGTTCCACTTATTTATGCATTCATTGGTTGATTCTTTTTTTTTTTTTTAATATATTTTATTGATTTTTTACAGAGAGGAAGGGAGAGAGATAGAGAGTTAGAAACATCGATGAGAGAGAAACATCGACCAGCTGCCTCCTGCACATCTCCCACTGGGGATGTGCCCGCAACCCAGGTACATGCCCCTGACCGGAATCGAACCCGGGACCCTTCAGTCTGCAGGCCGACGCTCTATCCACTGAGCCAAACCGGTTTCGGCTTGGTTGATTCTTATACGTGTCCTGACCGGGAGATTGAACCTGCAACCTTGGCATCGAATGATGCTCTAACCAACTGACCTACCCGGCCAGGGCCTAACAGAATATATTTTTATCAAGAGCTCACCAGGTGTCAGGATGCTTCCAACAACTGTGAACACAACAAAGAGATCAACGAGCAGCTTCTGTGACGGACACTTTGGAGTCTGACGGGAAGGACAACGTCAAGTTGTCACCCACAGATCAGGCCTCCCTCCAGGCTGTCCTTTAACTCCTTAACCGGAAGTCTGACGTTTTCTCCGGAAAGGTGCTCACGGTGGCTCGTTCCTCGCCCTGTTTGACCCTGAACAAACTGTGCTGGGCTGCTCTCCTCCCCAGCCTGGGCCAGGCGGCTCCCCCAACTCCTAACCAGCCCTGAACGGAAACCTGCCGGGTCAGTTCCTCCAGAGAGACTTTCCTGTGAACCACACTAGTCAGTTACTTAACTTCCCCAACTTGCTCTCACTGCAAACCCTCTTACCACAGAGCAGCAAGGCCTGTTTCTGTTTGACTGTGAGATGCTTGCAGATATCTGAGAAGGAGCCTGCTCCCCGTGCAATGGCCTTTTTGCATAAAGTTTCTCTTTATCTTAGTCTGGATCTGTTGGTTGTTGTTTTTTTTTTATGTTTTTATTGGTTTTATAGAGAGAGGGAGAGCGAGAGAGAAACATCAATGAGAGAGAATCTCTCCTACACGCCCCCTACTGGGGATTGATTCTGCAACCCGGGGCATATGCCCTGACTGGGAATCTACCAGTGACACTCAACCACTTGGCCACACCGGCCCGGCTGGGTCTGTTTTTATTTGCCATCTCCATGAAGTTCTCATAGGTTTTTCACTAGGTTACATCCTAGATTTCTTATAACTTTGATCGCTTTGGGGAAGACTATGTATCTGATTTTCTGTTAACTTCCCAGTTGGTTATACTAGTACCGTGGTCGGCAAGCTGCGGCTCGCGAGCCACATGCGGCTCTTTGGCTCCTTGAGTGTGGCTCTTCCTAAGCCGTAGGAGTACCCTAATCAAGTTAATAACAATGTACCTACCTATATAGTTTAAGTTTAAAAAATTTGGCTCTCAAGAGAAATTTTAATCGTTGTACTGTTGATATTTGGCTCTGTGGACTAATGAGTTTGCCGACCACTGTCCTAGTAGAAGAATGCTATTGATTTTTTAATTAATTAATTAATTAAAAATATATTTTTGTTGATTTCAGAGAGGAAGGGAGAGGGAGAGAGAGATAAGAACATCAATGATGAGAGAATCATTCATCGGTTGCCTCCTGCACACCCTCCACTGGGGATCTAGCCTGCAACTCGGGCATGTGCCCTGATGGGAAATTGAACCGTGACCTCCTGGTTCATAGGCCAACGCTCAACCATTGATTTTTTAAATCGAGGTAAAATTCACATACCATAAAATCCATCCTTTTGAATTCGATGGCTTTTAGTATATTTGCAGGGCTGTGCAACCATCATCACTAACTTCAGAACATCTCATTGTCCCCACACTTGCTCCCCTCCCCCAGGCCCTGGCAACCACTCATTTCCTTTCTGTCTCTGGATTTGCTGATTCTGGGCATTTCAGAGGGAAATGGAATCATAAAGTATGTGGCCTTGGTGTCTTTTCTCATTCGGTATACTGTTTTCAAGGGTTACCTGTGTTGTAGCATAGATCAGCACTTCATTCCTTTGTATGACTAAGATGCCGTTGTCTGGATGGACCACATTTTATTTACTCATTCACCGGGTGATGGACATCTGGGCCGTCTCCCTGCTCACAATACATTCACCCTCCCCCACCTTTGTCCGTATTCCTGAGAAACGGGAGGAGCAGGGCCCTGCCAGGCAGACATGGCCCCATGGGCGGGCACAGGACTTGCTGAGCCTGACGGAAGCTGGATGTCAGCCCACACTTGCTCACTCCATTGCTCCTGAGCAGTGCACAACCTCCCCAGCTGGATATGGCATTCCTGCTACTGAAGTTCCTGAAAAGATGTTGGGCAGTCCAGGAAGTGTTTCCTGGCTCATAAAGAGATACAGGGGGCCCTAGCTGGTTTGGCTCAGTGGATGGAGTGTCAGCCTGTGGACTGAAGGGCACTTGCTCTGTTTGCGGGCTCCATCGCCAGTGGGGAGGTGTAGGAGGCAGCCGATCAATGATTCTTTCTCATCATTGATGTTTCTATCTCTCTCTCCCTCTCCCTTCCTCTCTGAAGTCAATTAAAAGAGAGAGAGAGAGAGAGAGAGAGAGAGAGATACAGGAGGAGCCGTGGCCAGTGTGGCTCCATTGGTTGGGCGTGTCCCATGCACTGAAAGGTTGCTAGTCCGATTCCTGGTCAGGGCACATGCCAGGCTTGCAGACTGGATCCCCAGTGGGGGGCGTGCCTCATCTAATTGATGCTGATGTAGCTCTCACATCGATGTCTCTCTTTCCTCTCTTCTTCTAGCTCTAAAAATCAATTTAAAAATCTTAAGGGGAGCCCTAACCGGTTTGGCTCAGTGGATAGAGTGTCAGCCTGTGGACTCAAGGGTCCCGGGTTCGATTCTGGTCAAGGGCATGTACCTTGGTTTCGGGCACATCCCTAGTGGGGAGTGTGCAGGAGGCAGCTGATCGATATTTCTGTCATCGATGTTTCTGACTCTCTATCCCTCTCCCTTCCTCTCTGTAAAAAATCAATAAAAAAAAATCTTAAGGGGAAACAAAGAGCGAGATACAGGAGGAGAGTTCTGTTCCTGCGTCTGCCCTTCGCCGCGGGAGGGGAAGGCTGGCAGGGGCTCCAGCCACATTGCCATCCGGGCTGCTGCCACAGTGCCCAGGCCAGCAGTGTGGAAAGACGGCCCAAACCGGTGAACCTGGAGCCCGCGGCCCTCTCTGCACACCCGGGAGCTGCCCCGTGGGCATTCTTGACTGAGATGGCAGACTCCTGGCTGTGGAAGCCAGCTGAGCCGGAGTTCCGAGGTTCAGGTGAAACCACCCTTACGGATGAGTTAGAGGGAATTCTGAGACGGCCCTCTGAATTTCTGACATGAACCTGGAGCTCGCCGGTTTAGCCATCAGGGTCAAGGCGAGAACTCTTTCTGGAGAAATGTTTGGGGATCCCCAATAAAGGGCAGAATGGCCTTGGCCGGTGCTGCTCAGGGGTTAGAGCGCCGGCCTGGGCAACGAAGGGTCTAGGGCAGCGGTTCTCAACCTGTGGGTCGCGACCCCTTTGGGGGTTGAACGACCCTTTCACAGGGGTCGCCTAAGACCATCAGAAAACACATATATAATTACATATTGTTTTTGTGATTAATCAATATGCTTTAATTATGTTCAATTTCTAACAATGAAAATACATCCTGCATATCAGATATTTACATGACGATTCAGAACAGTAGCAAAATTACAGTTATGAAGTAACAACGGAAATAATTTTATGGTTGGGGGTCACCACAACATGAAGAGCTGTATTAAAGGGTCGTGGCATTAGGAAGGTTGAGAACCACTGGTCTAGGGTTTGATTCCTGGTGAAGGGCACGTGCCTGGGTTGCAGATCCAATCCCATCCTAGTTGGGGCGCGTGCTGGAGGCAACCAATCAGTGTGTGTCTCTCTCACATCGATATTTTTCTCTCTCTCCCCCTCCTTCCCTCTCTCCCTTTC
The DNA here is from genome assembly GCF_000147115.1 of Myotis lucifugus. Classification (NCBI taxonomy): domain Eukaryota; kingdom Metazoa; phylum Chordata; class Mammalia; order Chiroptera; family Vespertilionidae; genus Myotis; species Myotis lucifugus. Next base: position 9,725 of record NW_005871798.1, on the reverse strand, counting down.
ACTCTCTCTAAAAATCAATGGAAAAAATATCCTAGGGTGAGAATTTTTTTTTAAAAAGGCCCCTCAAAGGTGTCCATGTCTCAATTCCCAGACCCCATGACTATGTAATTCCCACGGCACGTGGGGCTTTGCAGATGTGTCTCCAGATGTGCTGATGGGAAGATCACCCACTCTCACCACATGGGCCGTGACGAGCGGAGAACCTGGCCCGGCTGTGGTCAGAGCTGTGCCGAGGGAGGAGGGTCAGAGCTCTGAGGAGGAGGAAGAGGGCCCTGGCCTAGGAGGGAAGGAGGCCAGAGGAGCTGGAAAAGCCAGGAAGCACAATCTCCGTCCTCCCAGGAAGGAGCGCAGCCCTGGGAACAGTTTGATTTTAGCCCAGGGAGACCCACGTCACACTTGTGACCTCCAGGATGGCAACAAATGTGAGTTTCAAGCCACTAAGTTTGTCTAGTTTGTACAGCAGCTGTGGGAAACTGATAGGCCCGTTGAGACACAGAAACCAAAGTATGTCCAGAGGAGATAGGGCTCAGTCCCGCTCGCCCTCGGCCCCCGCAGTGGCGTCCTCAGATAAGGCCCGGCTGACGAGGTGGTGTCTGAGTGGGTTTGGGCCGCTGAGAGCCGCTTCCTGAGTCACAGATGGCCCTATCTAGCTGTGTCCTCTCAGGACAGGCGGGCTGAGGACACGGCCGAGACAGCTCTGTGAGTCTCTACTAAGGGCACCAATCCCATCCACGAGGGCCCCATCCTCCTATCACCTCCTACCACCACCATCCCGGAGCCCAGGTTGCAGCATATTAATTTTGAGGGGACACAGACGTTCTGTCTATAGTAGTTAGGGTTCCAGTTTCTTCTCATCCCTACAAGCCCGGCTGTCCCAGGGGTGGTGTGCAGGCGGGACCGGGCCTGTGTGTGTCACTGTGTATCTCTGTGAGACTGGCCCACAGCGGGAGCAAGGGAACTGGGATGAAGTCACTCAGGTGTCTGGAGGCACCATTCCCACGGTGTCATCACGAATGTCACGCTGGGGCGGCACCAGGAACACAGATGCAGGCTCACCCCCACCCTGAGACTACCTCCCATCCTCCTGGTTAGTCCCAGACAGCATGGCAGGAGCAGGAGGGACACGAGACTACAGACTTTTTAAAATAACTGCATCCTTTAATGGCAGTAATACAATTATTGGGTTAAGAGACCACAGGAGAAAGGGCAGGGGACGCTTCTGGAAGACAGATACAGAGTACAAAAAGGGGGTGGAGTAGAGGCATGCGACGATCATTGTAAAAATACAGTACGTTATATACATATTTGCACCATCAACTTTCTGAAATAGTATTTACACTTTTGTTACAATCCTGGTTAGAGAACAAATTTTTTTTAAAAGCTTGGCCTGATGGCAAATGAAAATTTGGGGTAAATTCATAGTCCCATGAGGTTCTTAGGCTGAATACCCAAGGAGGGCTCCAGCTTCTAATTCATCCACAAATTTGTTTTAAAAAATTATTTAATTTGCTTTTACAAAAGAAAATCCTCAGAGAAGGAAACAAACCCACAGCCACACTGAGTTTTCTTACTTATTGTACAAACACCGCGGGCTGCGGCCCTCTGTTCAAGGCCAACACTGGCGGCTGAAGAAAAATATCACTAATGTGTAAAAAAACGAAACAAAAAGACAAAGACAAACCAAACCGACCTGATCACGGCGCACTGACCCTGTGGGGCTGCCTCTCTGGCCTTCGCTTCTGGCCCCAAACACAACTACTTTTTTTTTTTTTTCCGGGGAGAGGGGTTTGGTATAGCAGCCTTGTTCACCTCCCACCCCAAGGTGCGGGGAGGGAACCCTTTGGCTGGGTCACCAGGTTTCCTCATTATTAGCAAGGGAGAGACAGGGGCCTTAAGCGAGGCGGCTGAGGCGGTGGGACAAGGAGGCAGAGAAGCTGGCAAGGACCAACACCAGTGGGAGGGACCCCTGGCGGTACAGGCCTTGCCCAGCTTCCCCAGGCCGTGTCCATGGGGCTCGTCTGGAGCTGTGGACAGGGCTGGACTGTAGCCAGGTGCTGGGAGAAGCCGGTGCAGATGTCTGCTCCCTTCCCGGCTCAGCTGATCAGGGGAGCAGGACGCAGGTCTCGGGTTCCACACCCCCTGCCATCCCTTCTTAGGGGAGTGCCCACCAACCCCACACCCACATGCCTCTGAACTTGTGCACCTGTCGCTTAGAAGAAACCCAAACACACCGAGACCACGGCCCCACAGATATGGCGCAAAGAGGGGCAAAGGGAGCAGAGACAGAAACACTGCCCAGAACCAGCCAGGCCTCCTCCTCAGGGGCCTGGTGGGCAGCCATGCCACGGATCCTTGAGCCGTCCCCAGGGGCACCAGGGCCAGCACTGGGCACTCTGGCTTCTGAGGAGCAGGACAGCCCCTGGCACGAGGGGAGAAGGGCATGGCCGACAGGACAGGACAGGACAGGAGGGGCTAATACTGACGGAATACGCCATCTGCAGCGCTGCCGCCCGGAAGCAGCACGGGCCCTGCCCCATCCTCTCACCCTGGCGCCTGCGGTCGAGGCCTGAGGTGCGGGCTCAGGGTGAACTCTGGGCTGAGGCTGGCGAGGGACCAGGCGCAAATCCAGAGGCGATGCGGCAGGAAGGGGTTTTGTTTCTTCCAGGGCGGCTCCCAGGGCTCCTTTCCTTCCCTGGATAATCTTTCGCCCCCCACTGGCCCCTAAGCGGGTCCTGCCTCGGTCCCGGCTACATCTCGCATCCTCATGCAACACGTAAGCAGTGCTCAGGGCCTTCTCAACACCTACTTTGTCCTGCAAGGAGGGGGGAGGAGGGGCCAAGCTGTGTCCAGAAAACCCCCTGGACCCCCAGTCTTCAAGGAGTCCCTGAAAATTGGGCCGGCCAGGCAGAGCACCAGCTGGTGACTTGCAAACTGTTCATGTGCACAAGTAGGTTTTCTTGGCGGGAGCCCGGAGCCCTGCAGCACTGACGAGAACTGAAGGTTATATACAATTTATATGTTTTAAAAAGGAAGTATTACTTAAAAAAGGGGGGGGGGGGCAAGAGCGAGAAAGAGCATAGAGCAAAAGAAAAAAAGAAAAAGAGGGAAAAGTAAAGAAAGAATACCCAGGCGCCCCCTCCCCCCAAGTTCCCAACTCTGGATGCTGCACTTAAATATTGCCCTAGGAAGGGTGGGTGTAGGGACAGCTCCGCCCGACCTCACACTACTGGCAAAAGGGGGAGGCGGTGGGGTCAAAGCCTTTAAAAACATCCTTCAGGGACCCCGCGTCCTGCTCGCCCTCTCGGGCGGGGCTGTTGCCAGCGAACGGGCTACTGGAGCCCGTCTTAGGCGCCTGCTTCACGGTCCCGAAGAGGGTGGGCACTGGCAGGTTGTGCACGCCGGGCTGGGGGGGCGCGCCCTCTGGAGGGGGGGTGCCGGTGGTGGCGGCGGGGGTGGCAGCAGCCTTGGGCCGGGGCCGGTTGTAGCTGTTGTATCGGTCCGTGGCTGTGGTGGAGCCCCCGTCCGCACCGGCCTTCCCTGGTTCGGGCTGTTCCAGGGCAGACTTTCGGACAAACGGGGGCTCCTTGGCCTTGGCCGCCGAGCCCTTGCCATTGCCCTCGGTGCCCTTGGGCTGGGCAGCCCCGTCAGCAGTGGGCTCTGCAGCTTTACCACCTGCATTGGGAGTCCTGGGGTCGTAGAGACTGATGCCGCTCAGCACACTGCTCTGCCCGCTCCCACTGCCCTGGCCCAGCCCACCAGCCGCCAGGACTCGGGGGTCATAAGGGGCGGTGGCTGGGGGAGAGGACTCCCCACTGGGGCTGGCAGCTGGAGAGGGCGCTTCGGCAGAGCCAGGCTTGGCAGCGCGGGAGGAGGCAGCAGAGTCTGCGGATTTCTGCAGCCGAGGGTCAGTGGGCGCCTTCCGCACCCGGGGGTCGCTGGGCTTGTCGCTGGGGCCGGGGGCAGCAGAGGGGCCAGTGGCACTGACAGTCTTGAGGATTCGAGAGAGGAGCTCGAAGTCAGGCAGGCTGGAGCCGGATGAGCCGGGGTCCGTGGAGGTGCCCGAGCGCTGTCGGGGGTTGGAGGGACCCACAGCGGAGGCCCGATGCAGCCTGGGGTCCAGGGCAGGCATGGACTGCAAGGCAGCAGGGACGGGGGGCACGATATCCTGCTTGGGGATGGGCAGGGGGATCAGGTCCTCGGGGTTCCACAGCACGGTGCGGGCGAAGCTCGGCTTGCTCAGGGTCACATCCTTCTTGATGTGGCTGAACTGCTGCAGCTGCGACCGCGGGTCCCGCAGCGGGTGCCCGGGAAGGGGGTCCAGGGGAATGTTCACGGCCTTCTCCCGCAGGGCCCGCTCCCCTTCCTCCTCCTCTGCAGGGGGTGGCCCGGACCCCTTGGAGCCGCTGGGGCCCGCGGGGCTGGAATGAAGGCCGCCTTCGGGCTTAGGGGCAGGCAGGGAGCGAGCCAGCCGAGGGTCGGAGGGCCCCGTGTCGCCGGGGCCTGACCCGCTGGAGGCCTCCGTGTGGCGGGTGAGCCTGGGGTCCCGGCTGAGGCGGGGGTCAGCCAGCCGGCCTCCGGTGGGGTGTCCCTTCTGGAGGCGGGGATCCCCCAGCCCACTGCCGCTCAGCTCCCCGACAGAAGCCTGGGGTCGGTTGGACGTCTGCTGCCTCAAGGTCTTAAGGATGGAGGTGACGCTGCTCCCACCGTCGTCCTCGTCACTTGAGTACCAGTTTCCAGTGTCACCTGAGAAAGCAGAGGAGCAGGGAGGGAGTGAGTGGCCACCACATCCACCCGCTCGGACCCCCGGCAGCCCGTTGGGGGAACACCTCTGTCTCTTACCTCTCAGAACCTCACCTCTCCTCCCTGAAGAACCCCGTCCCCTGCCACGAACAGCCCGTGAGCTCAGGCCAGTGAAGTGCTGACCCTGGAGGCCCTGGGTGACATTTCTGCACCCTCCCTCGGGTGCGGGCACTGAGCTAAACGCTTTGTCTTATTAATTCTCACAAACACCCGGAAGCAGTGTTATTGGCCCATTTGACAGATGAGAAAAGGGAGGTGTGAACTGTGCCCTGAGATGGGGGCAGAGCTCAGACTGAGCTCAGGCTCCAAGCCTAGGGTGCTACCACCTCGTCATCCCCTGGGCAGGCTCAGGCCCCACTGACTCAGCTCCCACTATGCCTGGGGTCACAGACACTTGCCCCCAGGCCCCCAAGATTACCACATCCCAGGGAAGGGCAGCCACAGGCTAAGAGGCGAGGCCAGGTGGGCAGACATGGAAACTAGCCCAAGTCCAACCTCCTAAGCAGATAAAACTGGAGCCACCAGAGGAGGGCGCTGCCCCCTCATCCCACGGTCCCCACTTGCTCCCGGGCTCCTGTCATGGCCACCTAAACACAATTTGTCCTCCCCATTTCACCCTGGGGGTGCCACCAGCTCACTGCACAGCCCCATGTAACTTGGCAGCTGTGTGTGACTGATCATTACTGGTTATGTCGGCCAGCTCTCATCTGCTGGCTTCCTGAGAACAAGGGGCAAGGGGTGTGTGTGAGCATCTTTCTACAGCCTCCTCGGTAAGGGTGCAGGGGGTAAATCGAGCTGGCTACTGTCTCCTCTAGGGACCAGGTCTCTCCCGACCCCCAAGGCACAGAGGGCAGCCCTGACTTCCGATTTCCTGAGGGACGTGCATCAGCCCGAGCCTGGTTCCCAGCCTGAGGCAGGGTCCTCCCTGGCCATAGGCTCCCTTTCAGCGCAAAACCCCATCTAGGTGTTCCCCTCTTTCCCCTGCACGGTGCCCGGGGCCTGCGCCCTCAGGGAAAGCCCTGCCCCTGGGGAGGACACATGCCTTCCTCATTCTCCCGGTCCTGCTTGCTGCTCTCAGCCAGCCTCCTCGCTCTCTCCTCCTCCTCCTGCTGCTTCTGCTGGATCCTCAGGTACAGGGCCCTCTGGGCCGAGGGCAGGAAGTCGGGGACACCGGCGCCCGGCTTCGGCCGGCCTGCGGGCCCTCCCTCAGAGAAGCTGTCGGGCTCCAGAGGGTGCTCGGGGAAGAGGTGCTCCCCAGGCTCCCCCGGCAGCTCTTCGTAGTGCCCGTAGTCCTCTGTGGCAGGGAAGAACCGAGGGTTCGTGTCGGGAAGGGCCTTGGGATGGCAACTCCAACCCACCCACGCCCTCAACTGAGACCTCCCCTGATGGCGATGGCGATGGGTGAGATGTGCAGCCCGTCCCTTCCTACCAGCCCAGGACGTCCCCCCAGAAAGCCCACAGCGAGGACCGGGGCAGCCAACCTAGCATGCAGCCAGGGTGACCACGGGGATCACAGTGAGGTTTGGTGGCATGGCAAACGCTCATGACGTGAAAACAGGACGGAACGTCATACGGATGTTTGCAAAATGCAAAGAAAAGGCTCTAGAAAGACAGACAGGAAACAGTCTCTTGGAAATGAGATTCCGGAGGCGGGCTAAGAGGTCTCTTCACTTTTCACTCCACACGCTCTGACCTGCGTGTTTATTTGCCGTGAGCACTAGTTTTAGGGTTTGTTTGTAATAATCAATAAAGAAGAACACGATCACATTGGGAGGTCAAAACATGAGCTTAACAACTGGGAACGAGGCTCGTAAAGAAAAGAAGGGAAATACACCGAAACGATGCTGAGTGCAGTAAGCCTGTCAGAGAAAGACAAACATCACATGACCTCACTTATGCGTGGAATCGAATGAACAAAATAAACTGACGAACAAAATAGGTCCAGAGACAGGAAGCATGGGACAGACTGGCGGATCTCAGAAGTGGAAGGGGTTACAGAAGAGATTAACCAAAGAACATATACACTCATATGCACAGCCCATGGACACAGACAATAGTGGGGTGAAGGCCTTGGGGTGGGACAGGGGCTGGGTGGAGGGGGACAAAGGTGGGGAGAAATGGGGGACATCTATGATACTCTCAACAATAAAAAACAAAACAATATGTTGCTATGGACACATGTCAACCCAGAAGCTCCTGCTGCTTCCTCTTCCTGCTTCCTGCACTCCATGAACATGGATGAGCTGCTGCATTTAAGGAGGGGGCGCAGCATGGTGGGCTGGGGGACGATACACCTGGAGGCTGTGTGTGTGTGTGTGTGTGTGTGTGTGTGTAATTCTCTCAGAGATGGAGAATGTCCAGTGAGCGCTGCCCACAAATGTTGTACAATGATGAACGTGCCGTACACCCACCACTGCCTCACGGGGCTAGTGAGCAACTGAAGTGGGGCCAGTAAAAGACAGTGAAGCTGTAATTTAATTTTATATTCAGAATAATTTCATGTATGTGCAGAAAGCAAAAGGCCACCTTGTTCTGGCCACTGAACTTTGTCACATGTGAACTTGATCGGCAAGCCTGATCTGTGCCACGCCCTGGCTCGGGGTGAGCAGTCCCTGTCCCCCCTGCTTGGAATTTTCACCAAGAGTGACTCACTGCCCGGCCGGCGAGGCTCGGGTCAACAGATGAACCAGGAAGTCACGGTTCAATACCTGGCCAGGGCACATGCCTGGGTTTCAGGCTCAATCCCCAGAAGGGGGTGTTCAGGAGGCGGCCGAGCAATGATTCTCTCATCATTGATGTTTCTCTCTCTCCCTCCTCCTTCCTCTCTAAAATTAATAAAAAATGTATATTTTTAAAAAGATGGTTGTGCACCTGTGAATACAGTAAGGACTCACTTAACGTTGTCGACAGGTTCTATAACAAACCAATGTCACCAGAGGCTAATGGATACAAACAAGAGCTAAGTTCCCAGGGCACCACCAACGCTCTAACGGAAGGCCGTGGAGCGCAACCTCCCTGGAGGACCTGCCGTGCCTGAAGCCACTGCGCAGCACACTCTGCAGGACTTCCTGACGTGGGGATTTAAGCCAGTTCCTCTCTGTGCTGTTCACAGCTTGACAGACTTGCTTTTCTCCCACCCCCGATCTCTGGGCCTGCAGTTTACATACATGTTTACAGGTGGGAGGGGCTGTGGGAACATCACCTCTGCCCCCCGGCCAGCGCCCCATCCACGCCTGTCCATCTTGTAATGCATATATAAGGGGTCACGCTGGCCCATGCATCGTCTCCAAACTGAGAAGCCAAGCCCTGCTGCTCCCTGCTACCTCCAGCTGCCGCCTGGCTCGCCTCTGCCCAGGAGGATCCCACGCCCGCCCTACCACCCACTGCCCTCTCACTCCTCTGCTTGTCCCTGTCACTCTTCCAACGAGGTCACCTCGCCGGGGTGACAGGTTCCCACTGCGCTGGGACTCCTCTCCCTTGTCCTCCCTTTCCAAAGCACTCGCTGCTTTTGCTTTTCTCAAGCCAGCTGACCGGCTGGGGCCTCTGCCCTGGCTGTCCTCCCGTGTGGGCTGCCGCCTCCCCTTCCTGTCCCAGCTCACTCCCAGTTACTCCTCAGAGAGGCCTCTGCCCACTGACCTCACCGTGTCCAGACCCACCTGGCCCACCCCCCACCGCCACTCTCCCCCAGCACCGTTACTTCTAGCCACAATCAATGCCGGAACGAGCTTGTGTACGTATGTGCACATGTCCTGCCTGTTTCCCTCCACTCCGATGAAGCTAAGGCCAGGACCGGGGCTGTCTCGCTGGCTCTGACCCCAGGACTGGAGCAACCGCACAGGCCGCAGTGAGCACACCCCTTCCTGAAGGCTGCACGCTACCCCCGATGGCCACGCGGCTGTCGCTGCCAATGTGTGTTATTATTTTAACAGGAAGGAAGGAGAGAAGGAAGGAGGACGGTCAGACGCAGGGACAGCACAAGCAGAAGCACGAGGCTGACGCTGGTGAGGCCACTTCAGCCCCTTAGCCCCACCCCTCCCACACCTGCCCCTCGATGTTCCCGTGCGCCTGATTCCAGGAGCACCAAGCCAAATGTCTGAGAGGCTAAATTACAGGGCTAATAACCATAATATTCCTTTCAGCCTCAACAGGATAGTGACTCTCACGAAAAACATTCAACCACTCATGGGACAGAGATGGAGTTGGATTCATGCTTCCAAAGGCCGGGAGAAGAGAGATCGAGTTTTCCTGACTATGTTCCACTGTGTAAGCCCAGCAACCCCACCGGGCCCACAGGCCCCGCCTACCTGCGTCCCCCATGAGTCCCGGCTCCATCTCCATGCCTTCCTGCTGCTGGTAAAAGTTTTCATAGAAGTTCTGGGCTGGTGGGATGGGGGGCATCATTCCAGAATGTGGGGAGTCTCCAGGGCCATAAGGCATCATTGGGGGGCCACCAGGTCCCATGGGCGGGCCAGGGTTCATGCCAGGGCCCATCGGCATGTCGGGGTGCATGTCCGGGTGCATGTCGGGGTGCATGTCCGGGTGCATGTCAGGATGCATGTCGGGATGCATTGGGCCCCCCATTGGCCCCGGGGGTCCCATATTGGGCCCAGGGGCCCATCGGCCCCGGGGGGGTCCTCCAGGTCCAGGGAACCTAGAAAGGAGGAAATGGGTGTCTATGAGAGGGGGCTGCGGAGAAAGGGGTGTGGGGGGGGTCGCACCCCCTGAGGGAGATGTGGGAGGGCCTCCACAATGGTGCGCAGTGGATGGGTCTTAGACCAGGGGTCGGCCAACCGGGGGGTCCGGGGGACCACTGGGGGGCCTGTGAAGGTCCGAAAAGGTGGGCGACCACCTGCTCCTAGGACCAAGGCCCTCCCAATTGTTTTTGGAGGCAGGAAAGCTGCCCTGGACCAGGGCTCACAGGTGGG
>NW_005871797.1:247028-253139 GCF_000147115.1 Myotis lucifugus | reverse complement strand
AATCATTAAGCTTAGTGAGGTACCTAAAATAGGCCAAAAGGTAAGCCTCTTTCACCAAGTAGTTAAGTCGTGAATTTAAAGGCAAAGTTCTTAAAGAAAATTAAGTGTGCTACTCTAGTGAACACATATATAATAAGAAAACAAAACAGCCTTATTGCTGATCTGGAGAAAGTTTTAGTGTTCTGGACAGAAGATCAAACCAGCCACAACATTACCTTAAGCCAAAGTCTAATCCAGAACAAGGCTCTAACTTTCTTCAATTCTATGAAAGCTGAGAGTAGTGAGGAAGCTGTAGAAGAAAATTTAGAGCTAGCAAAGGTTGATTTACAAGATATAAGGAAAGAAGCTTCCTCTCTCCATAACAGGAAAGTACAAAGTGAAGCAGCAAATGCTAATGTAGAAGCTGCAGCAAGTTATCCAGAACAGGTAACTGAGATAATGAAGGCTGGTGGCTACCGTGAACAACAGATTTTAGTGTAGGTGAAATAGGCTTCTATTGGAAGAAGAGCCTACCTGGGACGTTCATAACTAGAGAGAAGTCAATGCCTGGCTTCAAAGCTTCAAAGAACAGGCTGACTCTCTTGTTTAGGGGCTAATGCAATTGGTGACTTTGAGTTAAAGCCAATGCTTATTTAGCATTCTGAAAATCCTAGAACCCTTAAGAATACTGCTAAATATACTCTGCCTGTGTTCTATAAATGGAACAACAAAACCTGGATGATAGAACATTTGTTTATAACATGGTTTGCTGAGTATTTTAAGCCCACTGTTGAGACCTATGACTCAGAAAAAAAATGTTTATTTCAAAATATTACTGCTCATTGACAATGCACCTGGTCACTTAAAAGCTCTGATGGAGCCCTGGCCAGCATGGCTCCCATAGAGCGTTGGCCCATGCACAGAAGGGTCACAAGTTCAATTACCGGTCAAGGGCCCATACCTGAGTTTGCAGATTTGGTCCCAGACCTGTGCAGGCAACCAAAGGATATATCTTTCTCACATAGATGTTTCTCTCTCTCTCTCTCTCTCTCTCTCTCTCTCTCTCTCTCTCTCTCTCTCTCTCCCTCCCTCCCTCTCTTCCACTCTCTCTAAAAATTAATGGGAAACATATCCTTGGGTGAAGATAAATAAATAAATAAATAAATAAATAAATAAATACAAGTTCTGATGGAGATGCACAATGAGATTAATGTTGTTTTCATACCTGTAATCACATCTATTCTGAAGCCCATTAATGCATTAATCAATAAATAATTTTTAATTTCAAGTCTTATTATTTAAGAAATACATTTCATAAGGCTATAGCTGCCATAGATAGTGATTTCTCTAATGGATTTGGACAAAGTAAATTGAAAACCTTCTGGAAAGGTTTATTATTTTAGATGCCATTAAGAACATTCATGAGACCCTCAACCCTTGGGATGGTCACCCGAACCCCAGCCATGGCTGAGAGATGCCAGACATCTCAGGCCCAGGAACTTCTGCAGCAGTGCCTGCCACCCAGCTGCAAGTACGCCCTGCCCAGGGACGATCCTCAGCCCAGTGGTGGAGGTTCAGAGACGATTAGTGACCTATTTGCGCTTTGTCAAGGGAGATGATAAAGAACTTTCCCCCCGAATGATTAATACATTTAACAGTGATTAATACTCTGTTAAATGTGAATGTAAGTGCAACAGGAAATGGCAAACACATCTCTACATTGGGTCCCTGGCAGTATCTTATCATCTCTCAAGCCACCAGAGTGTGTGTGTGTGTGTGTGTGTGTGTGTGTGTGTGTGTGTGTGTTGAAGGGGTGGGGGAGTAAAAGGAAAAAAAAACACCTCTGGAAAATAAGAAAAATTAGAACTTTATTTTGAATTTGTGTCTGTAATTGAAGAGGAATTAGTGCTAAAACAAGTGTGCTGAAGCTGGGGTTGTGGTGGAACATGGCACTTAAGGGAACAGGCAGGTGTTAAAGCTGGATACCAATGGACCATACACTTAAGTTTTGAAAAATTAAAACTTAGTTTCTATAGTTGTTTTCTGGTATAAAAATGTTCTGGACTATAATTAGATTTTCTTCTTGAATATAATAATCTGCAGAATTTTTAGAGAAGAAAATCTTGAGTCTAATCCATAACTGTGCAACCTGCTAGTTAGATGACCTTGCCAGTCACCTCACCTCCGGATCTCTGTCACCTTTCAGTCTACTTTCCCCCTATACATCGATTCAAAATTTTGAAAAAAAAATGCTTTTCATTTATTTTATGGTCATTGTGTAAATGTTCTTAGAGAGTTGTGTTTAAATATTTTGCAATGAAGAGTTTTGTACAATCAAGAAAATTACATTTCTTATATGCTCAAATGTATGTAGTATGTAATAAAAATAATTATTTTGTATTAAAATTAGGTAAAATCAGCACAACCCAATTATAATTTTGTCAATTTTGTTTTACTGTTTCAGTTTTTTATATTTTAAATAAAAGATTATGTACATTACTATTTCTTTTAATATATATGACACGTAACAGAAATATTATTTTGTGTTATAATATTACTTTGCAGTGATATTCAAATGCTTTGAATTATATTAAAAATCTTTAGTTGATATAGTAACACAGTATGAGAGATTAAAAGTTATTTTTATTTAACATGTCAATGGGTTAATATTCTGTTTCTCTCTTTTTTTTCCCCAAACAATATGTGCCTCATTTTTTGTCTTTGGTTTATAAAAGTTACTGCTTCATAAAATTAGTGCTAGTTTGTAATTTTTTAGAAACTTTCTTTCTTGTTGAATTATATTGCTATAAAAGGAAGAAAAAGAAGCTTTCAACTAAAATTATTTGAAAACAAGTTCACTTGCTCATTCCCACACTATATACTTAATGATTTGAAACCAGTGTCATTTTTTCATTAGTTAAGGTTTGTGTCTCCCCACCCCAAATTCATATATTGAAGTTCCCCAATATGATGGTATCTGGAGATGATGCCTTTGGAAGGTAATTAGGGTAAACAAGGTCATGGGGGTGGAGCCTTCATGATTAAATTAGCATTCTCATAAGAAAAGACACCAGAGAGCTAGCTGGCTGTTTCCCCACCATGTGAGGATGCAGTGAGAAGGGGACCATCTACAAGCCAGAAAGAGAACCCATACCAGTAACTGACCATGCTGCCATCTTGATCTCAAACTTTTAACCTCCAGAACTGTTAGAAAATGCAATTCTGTTTAACATACACACACACACACACACACACACACACACACTAATGATTCATGGGAAGAGATCAAATATCAACAATAACAGGAGTTTGAAAGAAGTTGGTTCTGCCCTGGCTGGTTTGGCTCAGTAGATAGAGCAGTAGCTTGCAGACTGAAGGGTCTTGGGTTCGATTCCAGTCAAGAGCATGTACCTTGGTTGCAGGATTTATCCTGGTCTGGGTGTGTGTAGGAGCCAGCCAATCATGTGAGACACATTGATGTTTCTCTCTCTCTTCCTCTCACCCTGAGTCCAATTTTTAAAGAAGTCCTAGTGCAGATAGAATACTACAAACAGCTCTGCATGCTACACAGAAATCATTCATGCTAGGAAGAGTCCATAAATATGGCAAACTTCACTGTTGCCTTATTTTAAGAAATTGCCACAGCAACTCCAACATCAGCAGCAACCACCCTGATTAGTCAGCAGTCATCAACATTGAGGCAAGACTCTCCACCAGCAAAAAGATTACAACTTGCCGCAGGCTCAAATAATGGTTAACATTTTTTAGTACTAAAGTATTTTTATTATGGTATGCACATTTTTAGACATAATACTATTTCACACTTAATAAGTTATTGCATTGTGTAAACACAACTTTTTAAAAATTATTATTTATTAATTTTAGAGAGAGAGGAAGTGAGAAAAAGAGAGAGAAAGATTGACTTGTTGTTCTGACCATTTATGTATTCATTTGTTGATTCTTGTATGTGTCCTGACTTGGAATTGAACCCACAAACTTGGCATAATGGGAAAATGCTATAATCAACTGAGCTACAGGGCTAAATACAACTTTTATACGCACTGGGAAATAAAATAATTGTGTGACTTGCTCATTGTGGGGATCTGAAACCCACCCTGACATATCTCTGAGGTATGCCTGTATTGTGAGAAATATGTGACAATTTAAGAACAACAACTTTGTAGTAAAACACAATTATTTATTCAGATGCATTACAATAAAATAACATGTCTAGATGAGTATATTATCCGTTCCTCTAATGTTGTTGGATCTAAACCACTCCTGTACAATCTAGCAGAAAGATAATGCCCAAATGCCATTATTAAAGAGTACACTATTCTACTCTGAGTGAGTTAGCTTAAAATTTAAGATTTTGAGTGTATTCATTTTGCAAAGACAACTATTTCAATTAATAAAGATCATTGTATTAGCAAGAGTTTAACATTTTCATATCATTACAAATTTGAGTTTCTTTATTAAAATGATTGTCACTCCTGTGCTGTTAAAAATATGAAAGAAATAGAACGATGAGTTATAACAGACATTGAACTCATAGCCAAGTAATAAGAATCGTAGAAATAATAAAATATAGAGACTAGTTAAAATATAGCTAGATTTTTAATTTTCCTAATAAAAGATTCTAAAATCCAATGTATTTTAAAAAGTCTTTGATTGAAGCATTCAAAATTACAAAGGACACCTTTTTTTTTTTTTTTCGTTTTTAACCTTGTTCCATAATACGATAAGGACAAGGAGATACTTTGTAAAAATAATGGGCAGTAAATTCAAAAGAAATTGAGGTAAATAATGCCTTATGCATATGTATAGTCAGCCTGTGAAATTCATTGACCAAAGAGGTCACTGAGTCAAATACAATGGCTGAATTTAAAAAACAGTTGGGTAATTTTATGACCACTAATAGCTTTGGGAGCTCTGCTCAGCAAGCAGAGATAATGATAAGGGTAATCAAATATCTTATTTCAGGATGTAAGTTATCAATGAGGATTTTTCCAATTCCAGGCCTTTTTTTTTTTTTGTCCTCTGGACATTTCTCATAAACACCCACCTTCAGGGAGGTATAGCAGTGAAAACTGTTGTTATTCAGCATGTTTATGCTAAAGTTTCAGATGCCTGTGTGTTCTTTCACCTTCCTCTGAAGTGTCTGCCACTGTAACATAGGAACAGTGAAAACTTGTTTGGGAAATAGTATGCTCTGTAATGATATTCAAGATAATCAATGGTTTGTGCTTTTATCAGAAACAGTTTGAAAAGTGACAATCATTACATTTTCAGAGATGAGACTTGATAGTGACATTTTTGCATACCTTTATGTATAGTGGCATTAATGAAATTTCCATTTCTTTAAGACTTCATTCTAAAGCTTTTGTATTTTTAAAAAATATGTCAGTGAGTGTTAAACTGTCTGCCACTTAAGAAATATTATTGATTGCATAATACTACCTCTTATCTTTAAAGAATTGTCACAGACCAAGTCTTTATATTTAATTTATTTTTATTTAAGTGAGGTCAAAATTCAAGTTTTTCTGTTGTCAATTTCATTGATTTCTGCTCTAATTTTTATTATTTATTTTCTCCTGGTTATTCTGGATTTTATTTGCTCTTTTATTTTTCTAGTTTCCTAAGGTAGAAGCTTAGATTATTGATTTTAGGTTCTTTCTTCTTTGCTAATATATGTATTCAATGCTATATATTTCCCTCTAAACACTACTTTCATTACATTCCACCAATTTTGATAGTGTTATTTTCACTTTTATTTAGTTTAAAATACGTTTAATTTATCTTGAGATTTCTGCTTTGACCCATGTTTCATTTAGAAATGTATTGTTTATTCTCTACATATTTTGGGGTTTTCCAGCTATTTTAATCTTAATGATTTCTACTTTAATATCATTGTGCTCTGAGAGCATACATTGCATGATTTCTGGTCTTTTAAATTTATTAAGGTGTTTTTTTATGGTCCAGGGAAATATATATATATTTTTAAACTCCCTTTTTAGTGTTCATAACTTTCTTCTTTTTTCTTCCTTTTTTCCCATTTTTTCTTTTATCTTTATTTCTCTCTTTCCTCCTTTAGTCCATCCTTTTTCTTTTTACCCTCCTTTGTATTTCTTC
>NW_005871797.1:245683-246928 GCF_000147115.1 Myotis lucifugus | reverse complement strand
TCTTTGGAATTAAAAGATGAGTTCCACTCCAAATTCTTTCATAAACAAAAGATATATGATTACTTTATTTTTTAAATTTATCTTTCTTATTGAAAATATTACAGATGTTCCCCTTTTTTCCCATTGACCCCCTCTACCCTGCCTTTGCGCCCTTCAGGCCTTCCCCACACTATTGTCTGTGTCCATGGGTTTTGCATATATGCATATATGTTTTTTGGTTAATCCCTTCCTTTCTCATCCCCCTTTGAGAATCCTTAGTCTGTTGCATGCTTCCATGTCTCTGGATCTATTTTGTCAGTTTATTTTGTTCATTAGATTCCACATATAAGTGAGATATCATTTGATTTTTGTCTTTATCTGACAGTCTTATTCCCCTTAGCATAATACTCTCCAGGTCCCTCTGTGCTGTCTCAAAGGGTAACAGATCCTTCTTTTTGTAGTGCTGCATAGTATTCCATTGTGTAAATGTACCACAGCTTTTTTATCCACTTGTCTACTGATGGGAACTTGGGCTGTTTCTAAATCTTAGCTATTTTAAATAATACTGTTATGAACATAGGGGCGCATATATCCTTTCTAATAGGTGTTTCTAGTTTCTTAGGATATATTCCTAGAAGTGGGATCACTGGGTCAATTGGCAGTTCCATTTTTAGTTTTTGAAGAAACTCCATACTGTTTTCCACAGTGGCTGCACCAGTCTGCATTCCCACCAGCAGTGCACGAGGGTTCCCTTTTCTCCACATCCTCACCAGCACTTTCATTTGTTGATTTGTTGATGATAGCTATTCTGGGAGGTATGAAGTGATACCTCATGGTCATTTTAACTTGCATTTCTCTGATGATTAATGATGCTGCACATTTTTTCCATATTACTTAAGTAGCTCGGTCCTTCCTTAAATTATTGGAGGACCTTGGAGTAGATTAAAATGTCACTTTTGTTATATTGTGTGTGTTTTTTCTCAAAATACTGATACATTTTCTTCAAGAAATGGATGAACAAACATTTAGACCAATGAATGTGTACTCTATTAATTTATTTCAGATTTTATGACATCTTATGAATTTTATACTAATTTCCTGGAGTTAGAGAAGCCAGATCATAAAAATACATGCTGCAAACTTAGTTATGTATTTGTGCAGAAGTGAAGGCTTTCCTACAGGATTCATGAGAGCTCTAAGCTTTAGCACAACCATCAGTGTGTATGTAGGTCCAGGAAACTTCAGCAAATTGTGGGTATGACAACG
>NW_005871797.1:231008-245092 GCF_000147115.1 Myotis lucifugus | reverse complement strand
GAAAGGTAAGTGACTGGAGAGAAAAACTGCAGAAAATTTAGAAAATTACTTATTATAAAGAATATAAGGAAAAGGAGATGTAATGTATAGGGACCGGAAGACAAATACTTAAAAACCTGAATTCAGAGCATGTTCAGTTTTAATTACTAATATGTAGCCTTTAATATGTATAAGGCACTGTGCTAAGGATTTCACATAGAGTATCTTATGTAGTTCTATGAGGTAGGTACTATTAGTGGAAAAAGGCAACAACCCACACAGTGGCAATCTGCCTAATGCCTAATTCCGCAATAGTCCTAGAATTAAACCTGGCAGTCCAACCCCAGAGACCATGTTTATTACCTTCACTGCACACACACACACACACACACACACACATACACACACACACACACACAGAGAGAGAGGAAGGTGGGGGGAGCATAAAACTAATCAAGACAGTAAGACTTAGCCAGGGCCCTGTCTATCTATAACTAAGGAACATTTATCAGTTCCTTCTTATCATCACTGACTTATAACCATTTCTTTGCAAAAAGAGTGAAAATGGCTCTCTGAGGGTGTTAGGATAGACAACAATAAACCTGTATAGAATTTAGTTATTACTAATGATCTTTGTATGGTATATTTAGTGATTTAGCCATGTTTAGTCATAGGAAACATTCCTTATTGTGTGTCTAAGTTTAGAAAGTTTATATTGAAAAAAGTCTAAAAAGGTCCAATTAAAAAAATATTATAATTTAATCATGGAAATAGAACCCATATACAGATGCACAGCCCTATCAGTTATCTTCTCTTCAACCCCTTGCCCCCCAACTCAAAGAAATGAGAGCAGTTATATTCAGATAATTGAAGCCACATAGCATGGTTATGTAACTCAGATATCTGAAGTCCACAGAGCAGATCAATATTTTCTGATAAAACCAGAAATTATGAAAGCTCGTACTTAAATGATAGAACTCAGAACCACTAAACAAATGGCATAAATTGGTTGAAAGTTTAGATAACTCCTAAGTCATCTTCTTAGGAACATCAAGCTATTTAAAAAAGTACTAGTTAGTAAGACCTTTATGTCATAAATGTCCCAAATAAGTAAGAAAAATTATGTTTTTTGCTGTATTTCTTGGTTCAATTTATATTAAACTAGAGGCCCAGTGCACAAAAATCTGTGCACTTGGGGGGGGGTCCCTTAGCCCGGCCTGTGCCCTCTCTCAGTCTGGGACCGCTTGGGGGATATCAACTGCTGGCTTAGGCCCACTCCCTGGTGGGTAGGGCTTAAGCTGGCAGTCAGACATCCCTCTGGCAGCCCGGGAGCCTTTGGAGGAGGTCCACTTGCCAGCAGGGAGCAGGCCTAAGCTGCAGTCAGGCATCCATAGAGCTGCTGAGGAGGCGGGAGAGGCTCCCACCACCACCGCTGTACTGGCTTGTGGCTGAGCAGAGCTCCCCCTGTTGGAGCGCACTGACCACCAGGGGGCAGCTCCTGCATTGAATGTCTGTCCCCTGGTGGTCAGTGTGTGTCATAGTGACCAGTGATTCCCAGTGGTTCAGCTGTTAGGGTCAATTTGCATATTACCCTTTTATTATATAGGATAGAGGCCTGGTGCATGGGTGGGGGCTAGCTGGTTTGCCCTGAAGGGTGTCCCGGATCAGGGTGGGGGTCCTGCTGGGGTGCCTGACCAGCCTGGGTGAGAAGCTGAGGGCCATTTTCAGGCTGGCTACACCCCCTTCAGGGAGGGGGGTCTTTCTGGGGTGCCTGGCCAGCCTGTTTGAGGGCATGATGGCTGTTTGCAGGCTAGCCACAGCCCCTTCAGGGTGGAGGTCCCCACTGGGATGCCTTGCCAGTCTGGGTGAGGGGCTGATGGCTGTTTGCAGGCTGGCTAAGCCCCCCAGCGGGGACCCTCACCCCATGAGGGTGTGGCCATCCTGGGTGAGGGGCTGATGGCTATTTGCAGGCTGGCCACGGCCTCCAGCCACCCAAGCTCCCAGTGGAGGCTGGCTGGAAGCAGGTATCTGGGATTTATTTATCTTCTATAATTGAAACTTTATTGCCTTTAGCGGACCCCACATTTGGCCAGGGCAGGTGGGGAGCTTGGCTTCCTCCATCACTGGGGCAACCAAGCCTCCTGCTTGCTCCAGCTCTGTGGCTGCCGGCTGCCATCTTGGTTGTGTTAATTTGCATATAGTCACTCTGATTGGCTGGTGGGTGTGGCTTGTGTGTAGCAAAGGTACAGTCAATTTGCATGTTTCTCTTTTATTAGATAAGAGTATCTATAAAATGTTAGTGCTGATTCATTCTCCTATTTTGAATCTATGCAAGCAAATATTTTTTTTGGGGGGGTAGTTATTTTTCTTTTTATCTGATTTACCTTGTTAACTTTAACATAGTAAGTAAGAGTCTCTGCAGGATTTTTAGGTTGTCTTTTTAGAAAAAGGAGATTGTCTTATCAGCTGATGACAGGAGGAATAAATGCTGTAATACCTGATTTTTCTTTGGAATATGACCAGTTTAGTGATACACTTTCTCGGTTCACTCATGAACATTTTATTGAGAGCTTTTTATATAATAAGCCGTACAGATACAGAAATGATGAGTAAGGCAAACATCATTTTCACTCATTGAGTTTAGGTTCTATTTAGGGAAATATATCTTAAGCAAGTGTATATGCAAATTGTTTATTACAAATGTAGGCTGTATCTAATAGAGAACAGCATGTTGCTAGCAGAGGAGACTGATCTAGACTGATCAATGGAGTGGGGTGTAGCAAGTTAAACAAAGCTTTTCTAAGGAGAAATTTTTGAATAAGTAAGTGAAGAAAAGGCAGGGAGCAGTCATGATCTCATGTACAAAGGCTGGGAAGGGTGTCAGGAAAACAAAGAGGTTGATGCTGCTGGAGAGGGAGGAGGAAGGAGGGAAGAAATTCCAGGTAGACAAACATTGTCATATATAAAATGACCCATGATCCCAAAATTTAAAAAAAAAAAATTGTTCTTTGATTTAAAGACCTTTGCTGGCAACCGTGATCTTAAAAACATAAGTACTGTACTGTTATGCCGGGAGCCGGTCCATCCTTGCTGTTTCAAGGGACCTGGCATATATGGCATACTGTTCTTAATATGTTTGCTCACCTTCTTGGCGCTATGTGTTTTAACCAAGGTCACCTCTCCGAGAAAGGTTGTTTCCCCAGGTGGGGATTTTTCCCTGAGGTTAGGGAGGGGATACAACCCCTTAATTAAGTGCCAGGCGGGTAGTTAAGCTACATAATCTTTACTCCCTGGAATGGAGATAAGAAACGCCCTAACCTTTGTAATAGAAATTGACAGGATTAAAATCGGCTGGTATAAATTCGGATGTAACAAGACAATAAACATCACATCCTCATCAGATCCTGATCAGTTCCTAACCAGAACTCCGACCAGAACTTTGGCTGGAGATCCTGGCTAGAGGTCCTGACTAGGCTGCTGATCAACTGAAGGCTGTCTTCGTGTCATTCCTTCTTCGCCGACTCCGTCCACACCTTTGGGGACCCCTGGACCCGCTGGGATTGGACCCCAGCACTGTTAAGTGATTAGAAGAAAAAATATTTTCCTTCTAGACCCTCTTCCATTTTACTATTAATCATACCAGTGTTGAACTAGAAAAAAAACAAAAAGGGACATTTAGATGCTAACTGTATTGTGGTTTTGTAGGAGTCAACTTATATATAGTACTTGAAGAAACCTTAAAAATTATGAACTTTTCATATGGCAGAGTTGTAGACATATTTCTTATAGCAAAATAGATGAAAATTAAAGGGCTAAAACCTGAAATGAGGACAAGCTTACTAGCATGCCAGTTGCTTGGGTTTAGAAATAGTACCACTAAGTGCAGAGCAGCTTGAAGAAAAATAGTTACTTAAATTAGGAGGCACCAGTAGACTTCAAGATTTGATTTTTTTCCCATTAAAGAATGTTTAAGTGATG
Source organism: Myotis lucifugus (assembly GCF_000147115.1). NCBI lineage: Eukaryota > Metazoa > Chordata > Mammalia > Chiroptera > Vespertilionidae > Myotis > Myotis lucifugus. Next base: position 241,135 of record NW_005871797.1, on the reverse strand, counting down.
AAGGTAGGAAATGATTTTAGCACAAAACTAGCCTGACTTTTACTTTCACCCTGAGAGCATAACAGTCAATTGCACTAATCTGTTCTGCCAACCAAAATGTGGTTGAGATTTTATTCAATCATAGTTCGATATTGTTCCAAGTAAATCCAAAACCTCTTTAAGCTTGGCACTAAGACAAGGATCATATAAGAAATGACTTATTTAAAAAATACATTGAATACTTACCATGTGTTGATCACTTCTATGTGATATGGGAGATAGATAAGAGACAGTTCAACCCCCAAGGCATTTTGGAGAGGACTTGCATTTTTCGACATGTAAAATATAAGAGATGGCAGGATATAACAGATGCCATGTGAAAATACCATACAAAATCAGAAGAGGGAAAGCTCCATTGAAATGGAAAATAAGATAAAGAAGCCTCGCCAGCAAGGTGGCATTTGAAACACCTTTAAGGAAGAAACTAAAATATTAATAATAATCTCAAAATAATACAAAAGCTGTCTATGTTGACCGTTGCATGTTAAGTGCTTTACATACATTTACTCATTTGTTCTGCCCAAGAATTATTTGAAATAGCATTTTTATCTCCAGTTTATTGATAAGGAGACTGAGCACCAGAGATATAAAAGCATGTTCTAGCTCAGAACCAGTGCATTTGAATTCAGACATATCTTACCATGAAGCCTGTCCCATTATTTATTCTGCCTCTCAGGTGGAGGGTCCAGGAAGAAACAAAGAAATAAGAAGTCAAAGTATGTCCTGAAATCCTAGGCATCCTATTTTTCAAGGTAGGGTATGGATAAGAAAGCAAATCCCGAAAGACCAGGAGTCCTTTCTGGAATTTAAGGTGCTGAACAGCTAGTAAAATAAGCAAAGGCTAAATTTTATAGGAGCTTCAATGAAAAGCAAAGAAATGTGAACTGTATTTGATAGAGCACAGAAAACAAATTAAAAACACTGATTAGAAGAGTGATATGAGGAATGCAGGGTTTACTAAGATTAGCCCAGCTGTGGAATGAAAGGAAAGAGAATAGAGAGTGAGAACACGTCCATAGTCCAGGAGAATGATCCTCAGAGTCTGAGTTGTGGTGTCAGCAGAGGGAATAGGAAGAAAAAAAATATCTGCAAGAGACAGAGCAAAAATAAAAGGAGGAAATGGCAGTGAGAAGCTTTGAAAGGTTTTTAATTCGGGAGTCCATTATTTTTTAATGTTTTGGGAGACATAAAAGGTCTCTAAGCAAAAAAAAAAAAAAAAAAAAGAAAAGAAATGAAATTCCACGGTTTTTCCTTCACATCTAAAGATTCTTAGTGTAGTCCACTTTTATTTTATTTAGGGGGAAATGTCCCTTACTGTGCATCCCGGGCTTGTGCTGGGCTACCTCATTATTGCTCCATCCTTTGTGCCTGGCACCTTCAGATGGATGGCTTTTTCCATCATATATCATCACCATGACAGCACAGGGATGATCTACTACAGCAAGTGCTGTAGCCCTGATGATGTGGATGGTAGTAATAACACAGCCTACTCAGGGGAGCAGAAGCCAGTGTGTGTGCGTGTTTTTTCTTAAAGGTAAACTGGAAAGGTGGAGAGGGGAAAAAAATGAGCTAAAAAATTAAATACTGCCTTTTCAAAGATTCAAAATGACTACTGCAGTGTTGGCAAGAGGCAGTATGATAAAGCAGAGAGCATGGAGAAATAGAATGCTGCGGATAATACTGAAATTTACCCTGGGAATCACAGACGTAGAAATCAATTTTAAGATTTAAAAATTGAATTGGTAATTTTTGACCCACACTGTGATTGAATTATGTGCATCGTGGATCTTAATTAGAGTTGCATGCCCATCAACTAAAACCCTTGAGTGTGTAGGAAGCAAAAATATCATGTAAGTGCATTTTACAAATAAAAGACCCTAAATCTGACATGAAAAAATTATTTTTTTCCTGAGAATTATCTTACTCTAGTTTTTATAGTTCAGAGCATAAGAAAAATCCCAAGTTCTGATTGATAATTTAATATATTGTTGCATCATACCAGTTGAATTCTAGTCAGGAAAATTAATAATGCTATGGATTTCAATTTTTATATTTGGAACATTGACAAAAGTGAGATTAATGTTTTAAAATAAAGGCTCTGATTTAAATCAGTTTCCCTACACCTCTCCTGAGCTGATTCAGTCTCTCTCTTAGTTTTAACATTGTGGACTCCTTAATTTTCAAATTTACAGCTGTGGCTTGTAAAGAGTTTCTGTTTCCTTCTCATATATACAGATCAATTTCCCCTGGTTGCTGGTGTCTTAATCATATAATCATTTGGGTTAAAAGGACCGACACTGGGGCACTAATCTATCCCCATGAATCACAGCAGAATTGATTCTATTATTACTAAGTCATTCCTGATCAATGGGTGTGGGTTTTCAGCCTTGAATCTCTCCAATGATGGCGATTCCACAGCCTCCCCTGGCAGCTGGTGCCATTCCCAACTATTCATATTGTTATAAAGTTAGTTCTTATATTTAACCTGAATTTCCCCTTGTGGGGTGGAAGCCCATTACTTCTTACTCTGTCCTCGTTGACTAATGAGAATTAGTCCCTCTCCTCTTTATAACATCCCTTAATGAATCTGCAGACAGTTATGTTTCCCCCCAGTCTTCTCTTCTCCAGACAGAACATGCCCACTTCCCTTAACCTTTCCACATAGGTCTTATTACCCAAGCCCTTTATCATCTTTGTGGCTCTCCTCTGAGCTCTATTCTATGCCTCTTTTGAAATGTGATGCCACCGCCTAAAGGCAGCATTTCACTGGAGGCCAAAACAACAGAAGAGAGTGCAGAATAGTAGCTTTAACTATTCTACTGCCACTTAGTAGAACTAGTAGTAATTGACTGTATGCAAGAAGAACCCTGCTCAGGTCTTCCTAAATGCGTGGGCTACCGTAGCTGCAAATCCACTGCTATTTGCATGTATGGTTCCTTGAAGAGATCATTGATGGCAGAAGCAATGTCTTCATAGCAGAAGCATCTAGGACAGTGGTTCTCAACCTGTGGGTCGCGACCCCTTTGGCGGTCGAACGACCCTTTCACAGGGGTCGCCTAAGACCATCCTGCATATCAGATATTTACATTACGATTCATAACAGTAGCAATATGACAGTTATGAAGTAGCAACGAAAATAATTGTATGGTTGGGTCACTACATGATGAACTGTATTTAAAAGGCCAGAAGGTTGAGAACCACTGATCTAGGCGAGTCTCTCAACTTGGATTGTTTACAATGCTCAGCTGTCCTCCACTCCCCAAATCAGTAACAAACAGCAACAAGGTAAAGTGCTCAACAATTAGTCTTAATCATTCACTTTTAGCACATTTATTACTTCTGTCTTTCTTTGTCTATACATGATCAAAGAATTTTAAAAAGCTATACAAGAAAATGGGGAAAATCTACATATACTGTTTAAAACCACAATGGTTTTAATTTCTCCTTTTTCAGTTGGCTGTGTACCACTTACTAGGTGTACCAGTTAATAATGCAGACTTTTTTCAATAGATGGGGTTACACATATGTTGATATATATGCGATTTGATAGGTATGCTATTTTGTTGTATTGACAACAAGCTTCAAAACTTTATATGTCAAATTTTCTGAAGGTGTTAACATCATAGATATTTTTACGCTTAAAAATGTCAAATTTCGTGCCAAAAAAAGAGCATTTGAGGGAAGTTTTAATTCATTACTTTATTTTGAAGAAAAAGTTATCGTATACTTTTGGGAAGCTTATGGTGAACATGCTCCATCTCAAGATACTTGTGAAGGCTGGTTTAAACGCTTTAAAAGTGATGATTTCGATGTGAAAGACAAAGAACATCCAGGTCAACCGAAATAGTTTGAAGACCAACAATTATTGGATGAAGATGCGTGCCAAACTCAAAAACAACTTGCAGAAAGATTAACGTTGCTCAGCAAACAATTTCCAATCATTTACAAGCAATGAGAAAGGTTTTAAAGGAAGGAAAATGGGTGCCACATCAACTGAACGAAAGACAAATGGAAAACCAAGAAGTCATCAGTAAAATGTTGCTTCAACGGCATGAAAGAAAGTCTTTTTTGCATCGAATTGTGACTAGCAATGCAAAGTGCATTTATTTTGAGAATCCCAAATGCACAAAATCATGGGTTGATCCAGGTCAACCATCAACATCAACTGCAAGGCCAAATCGCTTCAGAAAGAAGACAATGCTCTGAGTTTGGTGTGATCAGGTAGGTGTGGTGTATTATGAGCTTCTAAAACCAGGTGAAACCATTAATACTATCGCTACTGACAACAAATAATCAATTTGAACTATGCTTTGATCCTAAAATGACCAGAATGATGTTCCAGAAGACACGGCAAAATAATTTTGCTTCATGATGACGCACCATCACACACTTCAAAACCAGTTAAAGACACGTTAAAAGATCTTGCCTGGGAAGTATTAATCCACGCCCCCGTATTCACCAGACCTTGCTCCTTCAGAATACCACTTGTTTCGATCGATGGCATACGCACTTTCTGAGCAGCACTTCAAAACATACGAAGAAGTAGAAAATTGGGTCTCTGAATGGTTTGCCTCAAAACAAGAAAAGTTCTATTGGGACGGTATCCACAAATTACCTAAAGATGGGGGAATGTGTAGCTAGCAATGGACTTTACTTTGAATAAAGCACTTTTGATGTTTCTCTTGAAATTATCATGTTTTCTTTTATTACAAAATCCTCCATATACTGGTACACCTAGTATATGTTGACTTTTAAAAATTCACAATTTAATACAATAATTTTCCCCAAATGTCACTGCACAAAACAATAGCAGAACTCACAGAACCTAGAATACTAGATCTGGAAGCAGTGTTAAAAATACCCCTCTTTAGTAAGCATTTAATAAAACCCAGAGAGATTAAATGAATTGCTTAGTCAATCTTTTTTAAAATTGATTTTAGAGAGAGAAAAAGAGAGATACATTGATTTGTTTTTCCACTTATTTATGCAATCCTTGTTTGCTTCTTTTATTTTCCCTGACAGTAGATTGAACCTGAAAACGAGAGCCTGCTTAATCTTAAGATTGATTCATTATTTAAATAATTTTTAAAACAGGAATGTAATTATTTACCTACTAACTGCCAGTTAAGAAGCTTAGCATATGAAATATAAAATACTGGAGAGAATTATGCTAAGTGAAATAAACCAGTCAGAAAAAGACAAATACCATATGATTTCACTATATGTGGAATTGAATGAACAAAATAAATCAACAAACAAAATAGAAGCAGACTTATAAATAAACAAAATAGACTGCCAGTTATCAGAGGGGAGGGGTGTTACCCAGCTGGGTGAGAAAAGTGAAGAGATTAAGGGGAAAAAGCAACTGATAGACAACAGTATGATGATGGGAGGGAAGGGAGGTGGAGGGACATAGAAGAGGGTATAGGAAGAATAAATGGTGATGGAAAGAGACTGGACTTGGGATGGGGAACACATACTACAATATATAAATGATATATTAAACTCGTACACCTGAAAACTACATAATTTTTATTAGCCAATGTCACCCCAATAAATTCAATAAAAGAGAAAAAAAATTACACAACTAGTTAGTGATACAGCCAGGGTCAGTACTCCTCCCCACCTTCACACCCCCCACCTCCAGCTCAGTGTTTTTCTCACTGCACTTCACTGGGGTATCACGTGTTAAATCTGGTTAAGAGTCAAATAATTATTTTACAAAGTAAAAAAAAATCCTTGCACAGGAAGGAAGGAAGGAAGGAAGGAAGGAAGGAAGGAAGGAAGGAAGGAAGGAAGGAAGGAAGGACCAAAGATGAGATATGTCTTATGCTAAACAGCTAGTTATTTGAATTTTCTGGACGAGAATTCATGTCTTCTACTTTTCACAATATATTTTCTGTTACAAAAGCCTGCCTCTCACTATTCCAATGCCATTCCATTCTTTTCTAAATATTAGAGAATTAGATTTGCCGAAGCTCAACTTCAAAATAATAGAGATTACTTTAGTTGTATGTGAGGAGAAGCAGTTGTAAAAGCTAGTAGGACTTTGAGAGCTGCCAGTGACTATGTGCTTCCACTACATCCAAAAGACAAAATCATTTGGGAAAACATAGTCAGATGCTCTTGTAAGTTTAGGGCCATGTTTTAAAACAACAAGATTTAGCTCGTGTCTCCATAATTAACTGTGTGTTCTGTGGTCTGTGTAGTTTATGTGGTGGATGCTCAGTAGTCATCTCTTATATTTTATTTCAGCAGTCATCTCTTTCATTTCTAATAATAAAGTTCAGCTCTATTTTTTAATGAGTGAGGTATAAGAAGGAAAATCTATACCATCAAATTTAATGTGGATATACAACTTCCGGGGATCTTCCTAAAATGGGGTTATGATTGAGTAGATCTAGAGTGAAACCTAAAATTCTGCATTTCTAAAAAGTTTCCAGGTGATAATAATGCTGCTTGTCCTCAGGTCACACTTAAAATATAAAGAATTAGTTTAAGATCTATGTTAGCTGGACTGGATTCCAACCAGTGGAAGTATCAATGCCCTGAGAAAGGTAGTCACATGACATTTCTCTTCCTTAAGTCACTGTTTCAACATGTGTGTGATAGGGCATATGAGTAAATTGTGGCCTTTTCATATCTGTATTTAATTCAGTTCTTCGGTTCCTAATTCCCATTAAAATACTTCTCTGAAGTTGCCTGCCTGTGTCTCTGAGCATAAATTGCTTTTCAATTCTGCATCTTCAGATTGTTTATTATATCTTTCTTAATCCTTACAACTTCTCAGTATTGTCTTCCTAGAGCTCCAAAACATTCTAATAATGTTGTTTATTAATATATTTTCTTTCCTTCTGGGTTCTGAAAGCCAAAATGGACAATCTAGAGTCTTTGGTAGTGTTCCCATTTGAATTGTTCAGGGATCTATCAGAAGATAGTAGCTATGCATCAATTCGGACAGAAGATTGGACTTGCTGGGCTAGCTACAGAGCATATTCTAAAGCAGCCATTTTCAACCGGTGTGCTATGGCACACTGGTGTGCCAAAAGACTTTTTATAACATGCAATACCTAACCCAGAGGAACTGACCTCTTCCCCTTAGATTGTCAAATTAAAAATAACAACAGCCAACACATCAACAGCCATCCGGTGTGAATGAATCAAAATTATACATTTTTTATCAGATCACAAAAAATATATTTTGTGGTGTGCCACAAAATTTTAGTAATGAGTTTATGTGTGCCATGAGATTAAAAAACACACAAATAAAACATTGAAAATTATTGTTCTAAAAAATACAGCAATAGCAATTAGAGGTATCCTTAGCTTTTCAAAAGTTTACTTTATGCCACTTTCCTTTTATGAAAGACCTGTTTTCTCTAACCAAAAGAAATTCATAAAGGACTTTTGCTTATCCAAAAAAAAAAGACAAAAAATATTACATTCAGCATTTGTTTTGAAGCAGCTAATACAAGGGCAGCACGCACCCAGGGCACGCTGCCAAACCTCCTTCCCTGGAAACCACATTCAGCATCTCAGCATCAACGCACCATAGCTACGAACTGTGTCTGTGAGCATCTATTTTCGGATAGTGGGGGAATCCCGTATACGGATCAGTCCGTTCACCTAGGGCTAATGCAGAGCACCCAGGGGAGAAACGTATCTGGGAGAGGCATGACAGGAGAGACCCAGCTCCTCCTTGGAGAGGACACAGTGAGGGCTTCTGGATGGTGGATAAGTTAGTGAAGAGTTCCATCTTCAGTACAGTGGGGCCTTGACTTACGAGTTTAATTCCTTCTGAGACCGAGCTTGTTAAGGAGCTCGTTAACTCAAATTACTCTATCAACTCAATGCAAAAAATCGGCTGAGAGACAGCTGGTATCTCAAAAAACTCGTTAGTCGGGACACTTGTAAGTCAAGGCCCCACTGTATTTGCTGGAAAGCTACCTATGTGGAAGGGTCACACTTTAAAACTCATTGTGAACACAGATAATAATAGTGTGGTGAAGGCCTGGGTTGGGGGCGGGGGTATACTAGAAGAGGTCAATGGGAGGAAAAAAAGATATATCTGTATCACTTTCAACAATAAAGATAAATTTTTTAAAAAAATCATTGGAAAGCAACCCAAGTGGATGCCAGGAAAAGCCAGGCATGGAGAGATGCCACCCAGGACTGGAAGTCACTGAGGACGCATTCTCTGGGTGCCCACAGGGAGGCATGGAAGTCTGCCAAGAACATCACACACTAGGGTGTCTACTAATGATGAAGCTTAACATCACGCCAGTTGCTGAGGGAGAAGTGTTCCAATATCACAAGCAAGAAAACGAAGGGTGGATCTGGAGTTGAGAGGATAGATTGGTAACTGAAACACCACTCAAATGCCACACTCTCTCAATCTGTCCTTTCCTGCTGGCTGTTGCTTAAGGTGTGAAAAATATAACAGAATAATGAAAGACAAAACTCTTAGAAAATGCTAAGTAATATTAGCTTTTGCTATAAATCTAATACAATATTATCTGGTATTTTGTGGAGGTTTTAGTAACATGAATTGTTTTATATTTGTCTTACTTCTAGCTTTGGTTTATGTATCTTCTCTTCTTTTTTATATGCATGTTTTAATTTGTTGTATGTTTTAAAATATTTTCTTAAATATAAAGATATTAAAATGTGTACATAGTTATTTCAAATTAAATCTAAATAGGCATCAGTTTCTTTCAAATTAATCTTGAATATAATTTTTCTAAAATCCCACAACATTTAATTCAAAATTTGTAAACAAAATTTACATATATAATGTTGGCAATATAATTGTCTTTCGTGTTCTTTTCAATTCAGAGTTTGATGTTTGTCCAAAGATTTTCAATAAATATGAAATATAACTTTTTTTTTTAGTATGTAAACATTTAAGAATAGAAAACAAGTGGGAAATTTGGGAAATAGTGGTGGCACAACACTAGTTTTTTTTGTTTTGTTTTGTTTTTATCTCTGTATATCTATACTAGAGGCCCGATGCACGAAACTCATGTAAGAGTAGGCCTTCCTTTCCCTGGCTGCAAGCATCAGCTTCCCTCTGGCACCTGGGACCCGGGTTTCCCTCACAGCCCCAGCTTCATACAAAAGGTTGTCTGGAAGGACATCCGGTCTAATTAGCATATTACCCTTTTACAGTAGGTTCTCGGGTTACATCGGAGATCCGTTCCTATAGCTCGACGTAATGTGATTTTCGCCCTATGTCAGAACCCACCTGCATCAGCACCTACGTTACTCACATGTAACACATACACAGCAGTAATGAAGTGAAACAGTAAAAAAAATTTTTAAAAAAGATAACAATTCCTGACCTTTACTTGTGGTTAATAAATAATAAAAAAACATAAAGCACATATGTACATACATAGAAATGATGGAACTTTTTGTTTATAAATAAATGGGAGATGGCAACATAACCATGAAACAATGTACATTGAGTCTGACGTAACCCGAGGACTGTCTATATTATCATAATTACGCTAATTAGACCAGACATCCTTCCGGACGACCTTCCGGGGGGCTGTGAGGAAAGCCTGGGTCTCGGGTGCCTGCTAGTGGCCATAGGGAAGTTGGTGCTGGCAGCCAGGGAAAGAAAGGCCTACTCTTGCACGAATTTCATGCTTCAGGCCTCTAGTTACAGATATAAAAGCCTAAGTGACCGGCTGGTAGCTATGACATGCACTGACCACCAGGAGGCAGACGCTCAATGCAGGAGCTGCCCCCTGGTGGTCAGTGTGCTCCCACAGCGGGAGTGCTGCTCAGCTGACAGAGGGGCACCAGATGTCGGGCTGATGGCTGGTGAGCACAGCTGCGGCAGTGGCACAAGCCTCTCCCCTGGACACACCCCCACATACCCAAGCTGCGGTGGCAGACTCAGCAGGGTGAGATGAGCAGGAGCGGCATGGCACCCTGCCCGGGCTTGGGCTCCTCCCCTGCCACCTGCCGCTTCGCGCACTACTTCGTGCTGTGCGGGATCGACATGGACAGCAGTCTGGAGCTCAATGAGCTGGCGGGTAGGCCAGGCTGTGGTGGTGCGAAGGTCCATTGATTTCTACAGC
>NW_005871797.1:228274-230626 GCF_000147115.1 Myotis lucifugus | reverse complement strand
TGGATAAAGTTAGTGAATTTAAGCCTGGGAGAGGCAAGTGAGTTGAAATAAATTCTATCCCTCAATGTATTGCCCAAGTCCATGCATGGGACAGGTCAAAAGACAAAAGAAATCTCTCTGGGATACGCGGCACTGAATGAAATGTAGCATAGCTCTGAAGGCTTGGACTTAACAGGAGAGCTGAGAGAAATCCCTCAGGGACCACAGAGCCTTCACCAAGGGCATCGAAATGGCCTCCCAAGCCGTAGGGAAAGCACAGCAGGGTGAAGAGAGTTCTCCTAAGTAATAATAATAAAGTCCAGGGGAGGTCTAGGGAGTACAGATAACTCCCCAGGAGGAAAATAAAAGCTACTGGCTAGGCAGTAACACAGAGAAAGGTCTCCTACAAGTTTGAAAGTTGACTACTGAGCTGTAAGTGCAAAAAGATATGCATAGTGTTGCAAGTGCTGAGAGTCCAAACTCTATCAAAAACAAAACCCTAATCCAGCCTTACAATATTTGAAGCATGAGGTAAAGTGAATCTAACTAAAGCTGTAATACAGCTCAGGCTCAGCTTAACCACAGCTTAGGTTAGGGTCAGTACCAAGTAGCCCTTGGTACTAGCAGCCTGTCAGGAAAAAGGCCATGTCCTTTTCTGGAGTATATCTTATTTTTGTCAACCTCTAATTTTCATACATGCTGTTTAGCATAATATCAAATTATGATACATGCTAACAAGCAAGGATATATGATACTTAATTAAGAGAGAAGAATTAGCTCAGCTGGTGTGGCTCAGTGGTTGAGCTTCGACCTGTGAACCAGGAGGTCATGGTTCGATTCCCAGTCAAGGCACATGCCCAGGTTGTGGGTTCAATTCCCAGTGTGGGGCGTGCAGGAGGCAGCCAATCAGTGATTCTCTTTCATCATTGATGTTTCTATCTCTCTCTCCCTCTCCCTTCCTCTCTGAAATCAATAAAAAATACATTTCAAAAAAGAGAGAATTAATAGAAAGAGACCCAAAGATCTGCAGATGTTGGAATAAATAGAAAAGAACTTTACTATAAATAAATAAAACATATATGTTAAAGGATCCAGTAGAAAATTTTTCATTACTTGAGTAGGAATTTCTGCAGATAAACTGAAATCATGGTAATGTGGAGGAAAATAGCTCTTTTTCTGTTTTAGGGCAATGATTTCCTTAAAAACAGACCCTTTCATAGATAACAACTTTAATTTCTGGAAAAATACAAAAGTCAATTATGGGAGCACTCGAGGAAGTGTTTAATAGATGTAAACTTTGAAGAAGAGTCAAAAATGGAGTAAGTGAGAAGTACATGTTGAGTTATTTGTTTCTGTGGCCCTTTTCAGACAGTAGCTGCAATTATGGTAATGGTAGAGGATAAAGAATAGACACACTTTAACGTTGATGGAAGAAGCATCTACACTAATAAAAGAGAAACATGCTAATTAGCGTACGACCGCTACCCTTCCCATTGGCTAATCAGCATATCCTTATGCAAATTAACTGTCAGCCAAGATGGCGGCCGGCAGCCATGCACTGAAGCGAGCAGAGAGGCTTGCTTGCTCGGACTCCAACGTTCCTCGCCTGACTTGCCGGCTTCTCAGCTGCAACTCTAAGCAACTATGTACTATGTTGCAAATAAGAAGCTAAACAACACCCCAGAAACCAGCCGGACTGAAAGCCAGCTGGACCGCAACATTGTATCGATGTTTTCAGCAGCGAGGCCTCAGAGCTAAAGCTGGCCCAGAATAAAAAAGAAAAAAAAGAAAACAAGGAGTGGTTGGGAGCTTCAGTCACGCGCCAGCTGGAAAACAGCCCTCAGCCCCTCACCCACACTGGCCAGGCACCCCAGTGGGGACCCCCACCCTGATCCAGGACACCCTTCAGGGCAAACCAGCCAGCCCCTACCCATGCACCAGGCCTCTATTCTATATAGTAAAAGGGTAATATGCCGCCCGGCACCGGGATCAGCGGAGCAGTGAGGCTCCCAGCACCGGGATCAGCGTGACAGGGGGCAGCGCCCAAACCCCCTGATCAGCCCTGCTCTGTGCCTGATAGGGGGGAGCTCCCCAACCCCCTGATTGCCCTGCGGCTCTGTGTGTGACAGGGGGGAGCTCCCCAAACCCCTGATCGCCCTGCGGCTCTGTGTGTGACAGGGGAAGGCCCCCCAAATCCCTGATCAGCCCTGCTCTGTGGATGATAAAGGGTGGCGCCCCAACCCCCCTCCATGGGCCTTGCTCTGTGTGTGACAGGGTAGAGCCATAACCTCCCCATTGGCCCTGCCCTGAGTGTGACAGGGTGCAGCACCCCGAACCCCCTGATCCGCCCTGCTCTGTGTGTGACAGGGGGCG
>NW_005871797.1:223163-223977 GCF_000147115.1 Myotis lucifugus | reverse complement strand
AATTTTTTATGGCCTCGGGGTAGGGTAGGAGCAGTAGCAAGTTTCCCATTATTCATTCATTCATTCATTCATTCATTCATTCATTCAAAGTTTGTTTATTGGAGGCCTTCTATATGTCAGACACATTGCAATAGACTTAGACAATTTTAATATCAGCCCCAAGAAAGAAGAAACCTACCAAGAAGGGGTCCTGGTGGCTAACTGGGCTCAAATTTATAAACAGAGCATAACAGCCATTTCTAACTAGGAGCCTCTCATGCAAACCGTATGTCCAGGAGAAGCTTGCACTAAGCAGCCTAACTCACCAATGAACTGTCTGCCTACACTGTCTTTCTGCCATCTGAGCCAACCCGTATAAAGAATTTCCTCAACCAATAGGGCTGACACTTCCTCAGTACATTGAGGGCTATGCAGGGATATCCTCATTAGTATCTTTCCTGACCAATCCGAGCAGCTCCATCCTCACCAATCAAAACAGTGCTTTTTGGATCAATCAAACTGAGGATGGACCAACCAGGGACCAGGGTCAGGGACTTCTCTCTCCATAAGTAAGCTCTCCTCTGGCTCAGGGAACTCACTTTCCCTTTCCAGTGAAGACTGAATTTCCCTGGCTGGAGCCAAAACCTGGAAGATGTCTCACTGGAGTGGAGCAAGGTAGAACTGAGTGCATCAGAGCAGAGCTGTTTAGTCAGAGAAGGGCCTTACCCCAGGGCCACCTTGTTCCAGGCCCACCTCATACCACAGTCACCTCTCACAGCTCTCACAGTTCCACAATGTGCTGCTTCAGAATTGAGCTCTTTGCACTGAATAGTTT